>NC_064626.1:1098426780-1098729811 GCF_023864275.1 Schistocerca cancellata | reverse complement strand
CACACACATCCATGCCCAAGGCAGGCAATCGCGTGGTTCCAGACTGTAGTGCCTAGAACCGCTCGGCCACTCCGGCCGGCACAGTGCGTTTAGTTCAGTTCAGTGTTTGTGACGGAGCCTTTTCTTTATATTTTTTGTTGTTTGAGTTTTTCTTCAGATTGGTTAGGTGCACTCTTGGCCAAATATACCCCTATGCCAACTCACACTCATTTGTCACCGTCAGCAGAAAAGAAAAAAGTTATTCTTCCTCTTCTGGTAGCATTTGTAGCAAGTGGACGACGTCCTAGACGTGTTCGAGTATTGTCTCTCGTTTTGCTAAGTACAGTGTGGCGTTGCCTACCTTTTTTTTCAAAACAGATCATTATTAATCGTATTTATCATTCAAGGAAAATGGAATTGTAGATAAGATTATACAAAAGGGAAGAGGAAGTCATTGGAGATAAAAGGTATGATATTGCGAAGGGAAATGGACAGAGTACTGAAAACCAGAAGTCGAAACACGGCCCCTAAAGTAGACGGAATTCCCTTCGAACTACTGAGACCTTTGGGAGAGCCAGCCGTGACAAAACTATTGCACTGGTTGCCCAATATACATGAAACAACGGTAATGCACTCAGAATTCTGCTCCATAGGTGGCATCTTCTGACAGGCGTGAATATTATCGAATTATCACTTTAGTAACTCATGGTTCCAAAATACTCACGCGAATTATTTGCAGAAGAATGAAAGAACTTACAGAAGTTAACCTCGGGGAAGACGAGTTTGGGTTCCGTAGAAATGTGGGAACATTTCTGGCAGTACTAACGCTAAGATATATTCTAGAAGATTCAAAAATATTTGCCCTTTTTGACTAATATACACACTTTGAAATTCTGAAGGTAGCAGGAAACACGAAAACGAAAGATTATTTAAAAATCGTACAGAAACGAGACTGCAGTTGCAAGAGTCGAAATAAATGAGAGGGAAGTAGAGATTCTAAAGACACTGAGACATGGCTGTAACCTATCCCTGGTGTTATTCATTCTGTACTTTGAGCCAGGGGCAAATAAAACCAAGCAGAAATTTTATAATCGAATTAAAGTTTCAGGAACAAAAAATAGAAATGAGACATGGCTGTAACCTATCCCTGATGTTATTCATTCTGTACATTGAGCCAGGGACAAATAAAACCAAGCAGAAATTTTATAATCGAATTAAAGGTTCAGGAACAAAAAATAGAAACATTGAGATTTGAAGATGACATTGTAATTATCTAAGAGACGGAAAAGATCTAAGACGAGCAGCTGAATGGAATGGACACTGTCTTCAAGGGAGATTATAAGATGAATGACACCAAACCTAAAAGAAAGGTAATGAAATGCAGTCGAATGTAATCAGACGATGCAGAGGGAACTAGATGAGGAAATGAAACACTGAAAATAGTAGAACAGTTTTGCTATTTGGGCAGAAAACTAACTTATAATGGCCGAAACAGAGAGTCTGTAAAATTGAAACTGGCTACAGCAAGGAAAGCTTTTCTTAAAAAGAGGAATCCGTTAACTTTGAATAAAATTTTAAGAGTTAGGAAGTATTTTCAGAACGTATTTGTGTGGAGCGTAGCCTAATGCGGAAGTAAAACGTGGACAAGAAACGGTTAAAAAGAGAATAGAACCTTTCGATTCTACACCTACATACATACTCCGCAAGCCACCGTCCGGTACGTGGCGAAGGGTGCCCTTTCCTCTTCCACTCGCAGAGCAAGGGAAAAACGACTGACTATATGTCTGGGTATGAGCCCTAATTTCTCGGATCTTATCTTCGCGCACCTTATGTGAAATATTTGTTGGCGGCGGTAGAATCGTTCTACAGTCAGCTTCAGATACTGGTTTTCTCAGTTTTCTCAATAACTTTCTTCGAAATGAAAGTCGCCAACCCCCTAGGGATTCCTTTTTGAGTTCTCGAAGTATCTCCGTAACATTTGCTTCTTGATCGAAACTACTTGTAACAAATCTAGTAGCCCGCCTCTGGATTGCTTCGATGTCTTCTTTCAATCCGAGCTCGCATGGATCCCAATATTCGAGCAGTACTCAAGAACAGGTCGATCATTCCTGCGGGATACAATAACTTCACTTTGCTGATGCCTACCAAAAGCATTCGCTACTAGAGGTACTTTGGTACCAAGAAAAGAAAGCAGTGGGACCATGTATGCACAACAGATAAGAGCGTCGAGGTTGCTGTCTACAGGACAGTAACATCGGGAGACTGCATGAACGAAGAACTACTGCACTCAAATGTGAAGAATCAGAAAAATAATTATATACACTGCAGGTCAACAGCAAGGGCTACGGTCAATGGCAAACAGAGAATAGTATGGTCATTCTGTGGAGCAGTAGTAATAGTGACTCATTTCTCGCGCTCATTGGTGATCAGATGGCGCTCAGGAGACACGTCTCTGTACCATGTGCTTTTGCACTGAAAATAGTAACTGTGCTGAGTAAAGAAGTGAACAGTGTTTGTAACACTCATTACAGAGTACAACCGCGCGCCACCAACGAGTATGTACTACAGGTGAACACTTTCAACCACTGAAATGGGGTCACGTTGTGGGCCTTTGGGAAGCAGGATGGACATACTGATGGAATACTGCACATGTTTGGCACAGCGTATCGGTGATGTGTCGCTGGTTCTGGTTTCAACAGTGGTCTCTGGAACGTTCCCAAACCTGTAGACAAGTTCCTGTAAGTCTGTATAATAAAGGTGCATGTAAAAATCGACGCACTGCTGTGCACTGGTGGCCAACTGAACATCATCTAGGGACGAGATCTTGGCACATCCTCTACTGCCGTATCATCAGGGACCGTTGGGAACTATCTACTTCCAGTTGGATTAAGATCACGTGTGCCTCTGGCCAGGGTACCACTGACACCACGACACCTCTAGGCGTGGCTACTCCGGTGTTGTGAAAGAGTTGATTGTAGAGTGCAATGAGAGTGTATTGTCTTCAGTGATGAGAGTACGCTCATTCTTTATGCGAGCAATGGAGGTGACCTGCGTAGGCCTAGTGAGATGCCTGTTTCGTTGTGGAGGGCCAGGCCATCAGTTCAATTTGTGGTCAGCTTTGGTGTTTATAGCGGGTAAAGTAACCAGTGTCTGCTGTTGTCCCTGTGCTACTCCCATTTATTCAACAGGGAGGTAATGTGCTTTTTTTCAGCATGACAATGCACATCTGCATAAAGCTGGCGTGATGCAACATGCTCTTCTTGGTGTACCACAACTACTCTGGCTAGCTATATCAGTATTGCCATGTGGCCTGAAAATGTCGACTGCAGCCCTTATTGGCAACCTACACACAGTGTTACATGAGGAACATTTGGCAAATGTAGATGACATATTGGTTGCTACTAAAAGCTGAAGTCAACACAGACAGATATTAGAAGAGATCTTAGTGGCATTTGCAGGGAAGAACCTTAGGGTATATTTGGAAAAGTCAGAGTTTAGCAGAAAACAAATTAAATTCTTAACGCGTATTATTTCAGTGTCAGAAATATGGTCTGATCCAGGAAAAACAGATGTTGTTAGGGACTTACCGGAGCCTAAGCATAGGAAACAAATAAAAGGGTTTCTTGGCCTCAGTGGGTTCTATCGTACATTTGCTACAAATCAGGAAGTGAATGCCAAAGCGTTGTCAGAGCTAACAAAGAAGAATAGAGGAAAGTAGTTTAGAAAATTAGGAACTACGCAAAACTTTCATGTTATAAGATCCTGACCTATCACAGGGTTTTGTGTAGTGGCAGATTCATCAGGATATGGGATTGTTGCCACCTTATTAAAGTTTGTAGCAATATCTTGTGGGTAGGGAAACGTACATATACACAGACCATAGAGCTCTGGCGTTCAATCTTTGACCACCGTTCAGCTGTTGTTCGTTATGCTGAGCTTGGAAGCCTGACTTCTGCTGCTCTCTACTATTATTATTGCCGCTCGGTCCTGGGTGATATGGAAAGTTCTTGTTTACACTTGTCGACGACCTATTCCCATGATTCATATCTCTTACGTCTTCGTTTAATAGGTCGATGGTGTCGATGACAGAGAGAAACTCTTCGACATTGTCTTCGGGAGCATACATGAGTTTTTCACGTATTTCGACCCGTAACTTTGCCTTAATAATCTTCAAAATATCCACCTGTGGATCTGGAGTATCCCAATACCAACTTTTATTCAGGTACTTCTCAAAGCACCGACGCAAGTTCCCACTCTTGACTGAAAATCGTTCTGGATTATAAACCTCTTTTCTCAGCCGTTCTTGAATTCCCTTAGACCAATACCTACTCAAGAACGCTCGCTCAGAATCCTCGTAGGTGCCACAGGTTTCTAAAATATCCGTGCACCATAAACTACCTACCCCTTGTGCGTAACCAGCGACAAAAGAAATCTTTTGCGCATCAGTCCATGCACGTGGTGAACCACCTCTGAACCTGTGAATGAAAACGACGGGGTCAACAGTTCTCTTCTCCGGACAGAAGGCTTGAAACTGCCGGTGCGTTAGGAATTTCTCCTCCATTAACATTTGGGCGTATACATTGTTAGCTGGTATATAGCCATAAATAGGGTCAGACACCACACGTGCACTTTTTGTCATAGGCGTCGGGCAGCTGATCACTGACACCGAATTCATCACATTTTGCTTCGGATAGTCGGAAAATGTGACATGTGTGTCGGAGCCACTTGCCCTTATTTCCTTTATTGAGTTGGAACATTCTTCAATCGATTTGGTTATATTATCTTTCCACTTCTAGAACTCTTCCCCAAATTATTGGCTTATCACACCACTATCAATCTGTATCCTTGTGGAATCCAATACATTAGCTAGTTGAACGTTTTGAACAGCTTGTTGCAGTTGTCTATTAACACATTGTGTCACCCTCTCTTCTACAGCTGCGACATAATCTGATTTAAAAAGTTCCAATTTGGACACAGTAGAATCTACTGTTGCGGTAACACCTTTTACTTCGGTTTAGATTTTAGACATTTCCCCAGGAACTTTTTCCTGGGACAGCTTAAGATTTGCCATTTCCGTATCAAGATCGTTTTGCTGAATGCTTAAATGATCCACTTCGCATTTCAAACTCTCAAAACCCAGTTTATTCGGCGATAACTCAACCATAGCAATATTATTTTGGATAGTTAGCCTGATATTTTCTTGTTCAGTTACTAGTGCCTCCTGCTGCGTAACGAGACCGTCTTGTTTAGCAGAGAGACTTTTCTGTTCTACTGCTACAGTATGACCTATAGTGGAATTTTGTCTTGTTCCGCTACCATTGATTCTTGTGCAGAAGCTATCCTAGACTGTTCAGTTGACAAAGATTGCACTTTGGGAGAAATCGATTGTTGATTTACAGTTAACGTCTGCACAGTTTGGGATATACCAAGTAAAAGCTCTTTAATGTTAAACTCCTCAGTCCTAGCTGTGGTCATTACAGGTACTGAACTATCAGTGGAAGGGGCTTCCTCAACTGATTGAATATTGTCCGGTGTATTCTACTGTCGTTCCAGTCTCGACTGGGCGCGTGTCCTCACCATAAATCACTATACAAAAAAAAAAAAAAAAAAAAAAAAAAAAAAAAAAAAAAAAAAAAAAAAACTTAACATGACCCACGTAGTTTCAAAATACAGTACTAATCTACACATTAATTTTTTAAGCATACATCTGTAACTAATAGAAACAGGAAGACTACAGCAAAGGACAGTATTAGATTCCAGACGGGAAAAGTTGCTGTTGCTTGCCTGCAGCCTGTACAGTCAGGTGATCTGTTGAGATTAACCGTACAGCATCAGTTTGCCGGCCCCTCTGTGCCCGTTGTGGTCTCGAACAAGTACAGGGTATGCAACACAGAAACACACGTTATAGTACACTTCTTACCAATAGCAAACATACATGGAAATGGTACAAAATCCTAACAAGTTCCCTAACTTTATAAGCTGTCCTGTCAGTTGGACGACAATCTAAAACAGGCTCGTCCAAACTGTGCCCCTGGGGTGCTAGCGCCCGCGGCAAGCGCCCCCGGCGAATTCGTATCTTGCTGCAGTGGCCGAGCCGTGCCGCTTAGCTGGCCGTGCAGACCGCCCGAACGCCAGCCGATAGATATATTTGTTCGCCCGTTTTCCCTTCGGGCAGATGCTTCAACTAGAACTGATTGACCTAGGTTGGTTGGTTGGTTTGGGGAAGGAGACCAGACAGCGTGGTCATCGGTCTCATCGGAGTAGGGAAGGATAGGGAAGGAAGTCGGCCGTGCCCTTTCAGAGGAACCATCCCGGCATTTGCCTGGAGTGATTTAGGGAAATCACGGAAAACCTAAATCAGGATGGCCGGACGCGGGATTGAACCGTCGTCCTCCCGAATGCGAGTCCAGTGTCTAACCACTGCGCCACCCCGCTCGGTCTGATTGACCTACAGTGCCATATCCGCCTGAAGGACCGCTTTCTTATGTGTAAAACTTTGAATGACTTTTACAGCTGTCTTCCACGAGAGAAATGTCCTCTTTTGCACAAGCACGCGGCCCAAGTTGTCTCAATGTTTGGTTCCACGTATATTTGTGAGCGCTTTTTCTCTCTTTTAAAGATTGCTAATACTAAGAACTCTTCATTCCTTGCCGATAAAAATTTGACCAATTCTTTGAGGTTAGCAGTCTCACGGAATATTGCACCTAGCCTAGACAAAATCGTTTCCTCGAAGAAGAAAAACGTGTAAAATGTTAATTGTCTTCTTTAACAATGTTGACTGTAAGAATTAAAGAGCTTTATAACCTTAATTGTATTTTAATAAGTTTTCAAACTTGGTCAGTTAAAAATATTACGTACAAAACAGCAAACTAAGGATCCGATTTCTAAACTCTGAAAAGGGATACAAAAAATTGTAGCACGAAGTATAACAAAAAATACTTACTTGTAACTACTACCAGTAAGAATGAGACTCTATATCCCTTACATAAAACTAATTCTAAAATAGAATATTTTGTTTACGTTAGATCTCACCGCGGAACAGTCCAGCGCAGAGCAGTGCTGTTCGCTCTCACACTCGTTCCGCAGCTCTCTCTCTCTCTCTCTCTCTCTCTCTCTCTCTCTCTCTTGCTCTCGCTCTCCTATGCCGACACTAGCGACACATGGTGGCGGACGGGGCGCTGAACTACACTGCCTTGCGCCCGCGGGGCGTGGGCGAGCCCGCCGGGCGCAATTCTTGGATGAGCCTGATCTAAAATGAACCTCTTCTACATCGTAAAAGAAAAAAATCAATTCATTAACTTGCTTGACCTTTGACTTTGACACAGATAAGACAGGTGCTGCATTTGAAACGCTCTTTTGATTTTTTACCTAGATGCATACATTTTTAAAATTTTACCTGTCTAACACAAACAATCTGTGAAAAAATTGACTGTAGATGAATATGTTTTCTTCGTGGCTGCTGTAAGGAGAGAACGGGTTAGGTACAGGACGAGTTGACTGTCTGAGGTTTCTGTTTCTCCGGTTCTCAGAGAACGCCAGGCAAAGTCGGAGAAAACTGCTACAAATCCAGATGAAGACTTCGTCTTTCGTGGCAGCTAAAGTACTCACGGTCGCCGTAAGATTTTCTGGAAACACTTTCAGAATGAGAAGGTTGTACAACAGTGGCAGTATGATATCTTCCGACTAACAAACTGGTCGCTTAGGGAACGTCTTGAACACATAAGCTGAAGGCGAAATATTGTTCTTCGTTCGGACCGTGATAGTAGCAGATTGTCCCAGTATTGTTAATTTGCGAAGAAATCACTATGCACTGTATTGTTAGACACACTGATAGTTTTTATGAAGGTCCGATGTTCCAATATAGAATAAAAGTCCGTAGACGATATTTACCTTCTTTTTCGTAAGTTAAATTTTTTATTCTTGATGATTCTGATTGCAAATTGTATCTTCTTTCCACTTCAAAATTACTTCTATATGCAAACTTATCTGACCTCAAAAAAAAAAAAACTATGTATGTCCAATCCGCATTCCTTATCTTCAACGATTACAAAAACATAGATGCTTTTTGTTTTCAACAAAGAGCGTTGTCGTCACAGAAAAGAGAATTGTCGTGTCAATTTTGGTAGTGCGTCATCGCTGGTACTCGCAGCCGGAATATTACAATAATATTACATTAGGTAGGGATAAAACATCACCTCGGACTACAAGTCCATTTTTAAAAAATAAAATAAAAAATCTTCGTTTGTTATAATTCTTTGAGTAACAGATTCTAGTATATGGTGGGGTCTGATCCCGTGGGTGTGAAGACTGGCGACTGTTCTTGCTTCGATGATCCAAATTAAGTGAGACTGGCGTTGTATGAGTTTGAGGAATGTCACAATTACGTTGAACGTTACTTAAAGCTATATTCAAGATATTTATTATAGTTGCTTAAGTTTTTTCGGAGTTAGGAAGTGAGTCTCATCACAGTCACAGTGATGCTTGCTTCACAATGTTTGGCTTCTTACCTTGACAAGTTGCACGTGTTAATGCCTGTGGATGGCTGAATGGCATCTCTCCTTGTATCGTGGGTATATCATTTATTTCTGTCACTACGTTTAAAGATGATTCAGACTCCAGCTCTCGGAGAGAAACTTTCGTATATTATATTCCTCAGTAGATTGCGGGAAAGTCATGTGTGCGTATGAGTAACTGGCACACTGTGATATTTCACAACCATTTTGTTAATTATAGATGTAAATGTTTGCTATGTACAGTTCTTCCCTTTGCGTGCAAATTCTTGTGAAATAAATATGCAGCAGCTGAATTCCTTTTGTATTATTTCGTTAGTTAGTTAATTTCTGCCACTCGTTAACTGTGGCTTAACCAAGGTAATGAACCATACTTACATATGAGGCTCTTCGCTTTCAACATATCTGTTTCGGGAATTCCTGTTCTCTAGTGTCTCCACACAGTGGATGGATAACTTACTCTACAAAGACAGGTCATTAGACATTATTTCCCGTTACCTCCCCCCATTAACAGGCACGTTTCAATTAGCTTCTCCTGCCAGGATTATTTGATCCCTACTAGCAGATACGTTCCAATTAAATAACTTTGATAAATTATCAACAACCTGAAATTTTAACCCTAGAAAAAAATTAGTTTTGCTTTCCGCAATGTTATTGTCTTCAACAGTAGCCAAATTTTCATTCACGTTGTGGGCTCGTTATCTAGCACAATAGGACGTGGAAACCGTTCCAGGTAATAATGACTTGTGTAATGGTGACTAATACATTGTTAATGTTCACACAATAATTAAATTGTTAAGGTCACTTAAAACACTGGCGAGACGTTTAAAGTCTTAAGTTGTTCGGTTTTATATTTTTATACGCAGGTGCGAAATGGTAACAATTATATTGTCTCGCCTCCAGTTGCTAAAAGTCCTTCTGCTTTCTGTGGTCAGGCAACGCTCTTCTTTTTTATCTCTTAAAGCATCACTAAAGGCCACATGTTTACTGCGGCGCTTAGGACTTGTAGTGGTTCTCGGAAAAACAAAATATTGCCGCCGGAGACGAGTAGACTCCAAACATTTTCTTTTAACCAGTCACACATTTTCAGTGACC
The DNA here is from genome assembly GCF_023864275.1 of Schistocerca cancellata. Classification (NCBI taxonomy): domain Eukaryota; kingdom Metazoa; phylum Arthropoda; class Insecta; order Orthoptera; family Acrididae; genus Schistocerca; species Schistocerca cancellata. The sequence goes on along the minus strand of NC_064626.1, from coordinate 1,098,720,227 downwards.
CCATATAATACAACGTCCCTAACATTGTCATTGTGTTACTGTATAGAAGTTACAAAATTTTCCTTAAATGTTTCAGTCAATATTCCATTTATAACAAATAAATGTATCTCTTTTATGACGTGTACACAATAACGAAACTGATGATTTAACAAAGAAATAAAAATATCACATCTGTGAAAAGAAATAAAATATTTTAATACTAATGCTGTTTAATAGTGTTACTATTGTGATGTAGTATCATACTCTGGCCTACCAGAACAGAAGTGAGAAGTAAGTGAACTAATTGTGTTGTTGTGAGCAAATTCGAGGTATTTCTTTTTTTAATTTTGGGGTTTCTTACAAAGAATTCTTTTGTAAATCCTGTTTGACCTGTTTTATTTCTCTATATTTATTCAAAAATCATGTGCTGAAACAGTGTTTAATTTCTGTAGTTCCATCGTTATTCACGCGTCTTCGGTAGACATTGATTTTCTGGTCTTGTGTAACACAAGCAAACGGAACATGAGGGGTGGTTTTTACGTATATATCATAGAACGAAAAAGAAATGAAGGAAATGGGCATACGCTTCACACCTCCCCCACCCCCACATGCTCCCTACCCATCGCTCTCCCGGCGACTGCAAAGACGAAATTAGTGTACTTACAGACGCATTTCTCCCGCTCCATACGCGAATGGGGCAGGAAGAAATGCTGACAATTGGTACAACGCAAAACAATCCCGGCTATGCAGTTCACAATGTTTTGCAGAATACTTATATAGATTCAACATGTATCTGTCGAGTCGGCGCCCGCTTGCACTCATCGCAGTAAAAACTATTATCTTTCTTTGTGATTTCTAGTTACTTTCAGGTTCATATTACTTAATCTGCGTTTCATTACATACTAAAAATCGGTGCATTTTATGGGAATAAATATCAATGGCGCTTGTGTTTGTTGGGTCAGATTGCTTTGAGGAGCACTCGACATTTCAATATATAGCGAGTCTGATAACATGACACGTAGATGTTGCAAGCCTCTGTAATGATTCCCCCATCACTCTTTTTATGCCTCGTGACTGTTCAGTGCGTGTGGTCACCCACAGTCTTCTTGATACCGTCACAAACGCAGCGGTGCTGTACGCAAAAGAGAACATTGATCTCACACTGGAAACACATTTTTAAGCAATCTCCCTGAACTGAAAACCCATCTGTAAGCGTCAATGCATCTATTGTACAATCTGCTCTCAAAGCCAAAATGTAGCTCTTTGATCTCGTTGCACATCACGAGATTCGCAGCTGCGATTGACACAGCGCAGCATCTGTCAGACTAACAGTTATTTCCTACTTTGTCTCCTGATACCGTATATCTCTAAAGAAATGTCGATGGGACGCGAAATCCAAATCTTTCTTTGCTTTCAAAGGATGCAGCAGCATGAAACTCTGTCGTTTCTAACGTTTCGTCCAAAACTACGCTGAATATCTTCAGAGGCGTTACTCCTTCGCTAAGTTTTGCCGACTGACGGGTCGGGCGTATGAGAGCGACATAGGTACTGTAGAAAAGTGGGCGTGGCCGGAGTTACACTTGATAAGCAAAGATGATGCTTGTCAGATATAAAACAACTATCGATGTCGTCAAAGATATAAGACTGTTTAGAGATTCTGCAGAGCTGCTTTCCATATGTCGGTAAGTTTCATCGTCTCATCTTCATTATTAAAACAATTCCTATATTTATATATTTCAATGGCTTTTCTACACAGCCGTGAACAGTTCGTCGTAACACACAAAAATTTTTTTGGGAAAACTTCACTTCTTCACTTCCTGGCTGAAGAGCATGCTCTGCTATAGCCGGTTTGTCTGTTTTCCCTAGTCAGCAAAGCCTTTTGTGTTTCTTCAACCTCTATTCACGACTCTCTTGGTTGTTTCAATATAAAATTTACCGCACTTACACGGAATGTTATATGCGCCACATGCTGACAGAGGAGGGCGTTTTGTCCTTTACACATAGGAGTGCTTGACCTATTTTCTATGTTGGTCTAAAAACCGGTCTAATGTCATGATTCAGTAAGACCTTTCCGATCTGATTTGTTACTTTTTTAATAAAAGGGAGAGAAACTGTATTCTTCCATCGTTGTCTTTCGTGCTTGTAATCGGACTTCCTTTACTTGAGCGTAGAATTCTGTTTAGTTCTTTCCCCCATTAGCCATTTTCGTCGAAAGCCTGCTTTAGATGTTTTACTTCGGCGACTAAGTATTCTGCCACGCACATACTTTTGGATCTATGGGCAAAACTTTTAATGACACCCCTCTTTCGTTGCGGATAGATATTAGAGTTATGTAAAAATGAGTTTGGGTGCGCTACTTTTCAAATAACTTCCATCGGTCTTTGTCATAATTTAAACATCCAAGAAAGGTATTTCTATTTCAACGGTGAACATGATTTTTGGATTTATATCGTCCAAACCCTTTCTATCTTGAGGGCACACCACAAACCGATACTAGCGAGATGGTTTCTTATTTGCTTTTTCTAAAGCTGGCTATTGGAATCTCCCATATACAAATTACCTGTAATAGGACCTAATGGGTTACTCATATCTATACTATCACGTCGTTCATAAAATTCATCATCCGACTGGAACTGACTCGCAGTAAGGCAAAATCTGAAAAGTGCAGAAAAATCTCTTGAGAAAATATCCGGTACAACAATCATAACTTCGTCTTCAAATGGTTCAAATGGCTCTGAGCACTATGGGACTTAACATCTGAGGTCATCAGTCCCCTAGAACTTAGAACTACTTAAACCTAACTAACCTAAGGACATCACACACATCCATGCCCGAGGCAGGATTCGAACCTGCGACCGTAGCTGTCGCGCGGTCCCAGACTGAAGCGCCTAGACCGCTCGGCTACAACGGCCGGCACTTCGTCTTCAATAAAGCTCTTTTTTCTTCTTTTTGAAAAGAAGTAGATGAATGAATTTACAGATTATTTGTTTTCCTCAGTACGCCAGCTGTAGGGTTTTCCTTAAGTTTTTTGTACTGTTCTGACGTTAAAAGATTCAAAATATTGCTTTGATGATCCTCTTTAGCATTACAACTCTCTAGCATTCCCCTCATCAGTCGGGAGAATCACTGTCTCTTCATCTGCATTTCGATCTCTACAAGACTTTCTTTCACCTTTCGTTAAAGTACATTCTAAAGGTTTACTACGGCGCAGTACTCTGGTGGTTTTAGTCCGGATTACATTTGCGGTTTCTTTGGGAAGAGTACGTATACAAGCTCCTCCTCAACTGCTACTTTCATAGGTGTTTTAGGGCAGTTTCCTCCTTTTGCAAGGACGAAAATCTTATCTTAACATAATACTCTCCCTGACTTGTTAACAACAACCTCATAAATTACTGTGTTATTTGTACTACATATATAAGTTTGTAATTTTTCTAACTTCTTCTTATCTCTACCAGCAGTCATTTCTATCGCAGCTTCCATAGGTCTGAACGTAAGGTAATCTGCTTTGTTGCATAGTTCTATCTGGAACTTACCAGCAAGAAACAAATTTAGACGCAATAACTTAACAGAATCAGTCGCTTGTTTTGCATTATGTATTCTTTCCCGAAGTAGTGCTGCTTATGTATAATTATAAATCCGATGAACACAGAATTTTATACACGCCACACGTAGACAGAGGAGGGCGTTTGTCCTTTACAAATCGGAGTGCTTGACCTATTTTCTTTGTTGGTCTAAAACCCGGTCTCATGTCATCTTTCTTTAAAATCTTTCTGAACTGAACTGTCACATTTTTATTAAAGGCGAGAGAAACTGTATTCTTCCATGGCTGTTATTCATGCTTGTCCGTCGGCCTTCCATTATTTGGTCATAGAATTCTGTTTACTTCTATCCGAGGGCCCTTTTCTCGAAAGACAAGCAGGCATGTGTCATGATGATATCTCCATTGGCAAAAGAGTTCGTACTATTCCCACATCGGTTCTCCAAGGGGGAGATGACATTGAGAAAAAGATTGATTAACCAACGTCCTACGAGTCGGGGCATCGAAAGTCAGATGCGTGAACGTGGCACAGAGCCTAGAAAATCTGAAGAGGTAAATGCTGAAGAGAAATGCTAAGGCTCAGTCTAGGTATCTCGCGGGTCAGTGAAGTTAAATGGAAAGAAGACAAGGATTTCTGGTTAGATGAGTATAGGGTAATATCAACAGCAACAGAAAAGGATATAACGGGAGTAGGATTCGTTATGAATAGGAAGTAAAGGCAGAAAGTGTGTTACTGCGAACAGTTCAGCGACAGCGTTGTACTCATCAGAATCGACAAGAAACCAACAACAACAACGGCAGTTCACGTATACATGCCGACGTCGCAAGCTGAAGATGAAGAGACACAGAAAGTATATGAAGATATGGCACGGGTAATTCAGTACATAAAGGGTGATGAAAATCTATTAGTCTGCAGAATTTGATTGCGGTTGTAGGGGAAGGATAGAAGGACTTATGCGAGAATTTGGGCTTGGAGAGAGGAGAAAGACAATTTGAGTTTTCCAGTAAATTTCAGCTGTTAATAGCGAATACTCTGTTCAAAAATCACAAGAGGAGGAGGTATACTTAGAAAAGGCAGGACGTGTGGGAAGATATCAGTTAGATTACATCATGGACAGGCAGAGGTTCCGAAATCAGATACTGAACTGTAAGGCGTCCCCAGAAGCAGATATAGATTCAGATCATAATTTAGCTATAATGAAGAGTAAGCTGAAGTTTAAGAGGGTAGCCAGGAAGACAGATTACGCAACACGTGGGATACGGAAATAGTAAGGAAGGAAGGAAAAAACCTGACGTTCTCTGAGAGTATAGATACTGCAATAAGGAATAGCTCAGTAGGCAGATCAATTGAAGAGAAATGGACGTCTCTAAGAAGGGCAGTCACCGAAGGTGGAAAGAAACTCATAGGTACAAAGGAGTTAACTGCGAAGAAACCTTGTGTAACAAGAAATACATCAGTTGAACAATGAAACAAGGAAGTACAAAAATCTTCAACTTTTGTAGTCCTGTTTTCCTCAGTTGCGTGTAATATTACGGTATATTGATAATTTTTACTTTCTGGACCGTCTGACTACAACTGAATGAAACACAATTTCCGTGCTATACGCGTTTCGCTTTTATTCCCAGCAAGGCGTCTTGAGTGGCCTGGAATAAGTACTTATTTTTACTACTTAGTCTTACATTTTGGGACGATGTACCTATAGGTTAGAAACAGTTCTTGTGGTTAGTTTTTGCTATGATGTAGTAATATTTTAAATTCTACTTACAGGTTGCATGGACGATTTTCTACATACTACGTTTCTGTTCCATTTTTGGTGCTGTTCTCCTTCTTATAATTGCCACTTGTGGTTTTTTCTACATTTCACGGCACTAGGAATTGAACACTAGTTTTGATGCAATGTTTGGGTTTGCGTTGCCGACTGTCGGATGTTATTGCCAAAGATCCAATGTTATTGCCAACTTTCAAGTGCAGTTTTTCAAGTATCTGTGATTTGATTGCGTATGCATGTGTGTGTGTGTGTGTGTGTGTGTGTGTGTGTGTGTGTGTGTGTGTCCAGGAGGTGAAAGGGAGGGGAAGGTTTTTTTTTAGGAGGTGAAGGGAGGGGAAGGTTTTTTTTTTTTTTTTGCTACTTGTGTAGGAGGGACGATTTTTATCTTATCATTTATTTTATTAAGTGAAGTAGGCAGCCTGTACTGACGTGTGTTTGCTCGTTTATCACATATTTGACTTCATCGATGGCTTTCTGAATGTGGAAGTTTTCTTGCATTTGTATAAGATAATTGTCATGGTTGCTTATTATCATTGTTTTCATTTCTTGTTCCATGTTTGTAGGATGGTGATTATGATGTTTTTTAAATGTTCTGCAAATGTGGAATGGTTTGTTTATTACTTCCAACACCTGGTACGTCCTTTGTAGCGTGTTTTTAAATTCCTGTATGTCATGCCCATGTACACTGCATGACAACTTTGACATTCAAGTTTACATATTCCTGATCGCTGGAATTGATCCCTCTTGGTAGTTGGTTGGCTTAGGTGCGATTGGAGGGTTGGAAGTCCTTTCTCTTTAGGATGTTTGCAACTATGTGTTAATTTATGTGCGTAAGTCATAGTGTACAACCTGTTTATTTTCTGTGTGGTGTTGTCATTGTGTGTATTTGTTGTGTGTGTTTGTAAGCTTGCAGCTTGTGAGTTATCTTACATTCTGGATGTGTTATGTTCTTTTCTCTATTTGTGTTTTTATTTTTTGGTTGAGCCTGTGTGCTACATGTGTGTCATACCCATTGTTCCTATTTGTGTGATGTACTCATTTCTTTTTCATAGTTTCTCTTGTTGAGTGTGATCCTGTTTAATCTATGTAACATATGTGTTAGTGCTGCGAGCTTCTAGCTCTATGGATGATTAGATGTGGAATGTATTATTGTGTCTGTGGCTGTTGGTTTTCTGAAGATATTAAATATATGTGTTTGCCATTTTCTTTTTTTTATTGTTATATCAAAACGTTTATTTGATTTTCTTCTTCTTTTTTAAGTGTGAGTTTTATGTTCTGAGGTGCTTTGTTGATTTCCGAATGGAGTTCATCTATTTTTTCAGTTGTTCATCTACCAGACACATAATGTCATCCACATATCTGTACCAACATATGATTTCAAAACTTTCATTAGTGGTAATCTTTTCAAATACATGATTTTATAGATGACTAATGAAACTATTTGCTAATGTTCCTGATATTGGAGATCCCATGGGCAATCTATCACTTTGTAGATAATATTCGTTCTCGAACTGAATGTAGTTTTGTTCTGTCGTCAGTCTGAGCATATCTGTTATTCCTTTTATTGCTTCTTTTCGATTCTGTTGTGAGGCTGCTGTAGGTTGTGAGATTCTGTTCTATGATTTCTGTTGTTTCTGTAATAGCGAAGGAGGTATACATATTTTCAATGTCGAATGAAATCAGTGATGCTGTGTGTGGTACCTGTATGTTCTGGATGTGTTCTATTAGGTTTCCTGTGTTTATCACTGCTCTGTTGTTTATTTTATAGTGTTTTGTAATTAATTTTTGGAGATGTTTGGCTATGTGGTATGTTGGGGCTTTCTTGAACTTAATAACGGCTCTCATTGGCATACCATCTTTATGTATCTTTGGTTGGCTGGAGTGTCGGTGCTTGTGAATTTTTCCGTGTTATGTAGTATTTCTCTTTGTCTGTGAGTGTGTATTCAATGTTTTTCAATGTTCGTTTCACGTTTGCATGGACTCGTGTAGTTGTATCTGACTTCAGTGGTGTTGGTTTTTATGTATTCCTTGGTTTTTGTGATGTATTACTCTTTGCCCATGAGTACAGTTACATTTCCCTTGCCTGCTCTTGTTATTAGTACATAGTAATAACAAGTACAAAAATGTTAAGGGAAATTCAAGAATACAAGAACATAAGTAACTTAGGAAGCGGAGGGAAGCTAAGGCGAAATGACTCCATGAAAATGTGAAGAAATCGAAAAAGATATGATTGTTGGAAGGAATGATTTAGCACACAGGAAAGTGAAAACAACCTTCCGTGACATTAGAAGCAAGAGTGAAAACACTAAGTGTGCAAGGGTAATTCAACTATTAAATTTAAAAGAGAGAGAGCCGATAGGTGGAAAGAGTGGAAAGGTCTCTATGAGGGGGACTACTTCTCTGATGTGACAGAAGAAAAAACAGGAGTCGCTGAAACAAAGATAGAGGACCCAGTACTACAATCAGAATTTAAAAGACCTTTGAAAGACTTAAGATCGAAGAAAGCAGAGGGGATAGGCAACATTCCATCAGAATTTCTAAAGTTATTAGAGAAATGACAACAAAGGTACTATTCAGATTGGTGAGTAGAATGTATGAGTCTAGCGATATATCATCTGACTTTCTGAAAAGCATCAACCACACAACTCCGAAGACAGCGAGAGCCGACAAGTGCGAGAACTAGCCCACAGTCTGCGTAACAGCTCATGCATCTAAGTTGCTCACAAGTATAATACACAAAAGAATGGAAAAGAGGACTGAGGATGTATTAGATTTCGATCAGTTTGGCCTTTGGGAAGGTAAGGGTACCAAGAGGCTGTTCTGACGTTGAGGTTTTGTAATGGAAGCAATACTAACGGAAAATCAAGACACGTTCATAGGATATGTCCACTTCGAAAAAAATTTGACAGATACAAGATTTTCGTAATCCTGAGAAAAATAGAGGTAAGCGACAGGGAAAGACAGGTAATGTATAACACGTACAAGAGCCAAGAATGAATAAGAGTCTAACAAGGGGAAGGCCTCAGAGACGGCCAACCGATTTGGCTCAGATTTGGCTGGTCGTTTGTGTACAACCTAAAACGAAGGAATCTAAGATATTTTGGGTCAACACCCCCACGTTTTTGAGAAAATCACCCCTAAACTTTATGACGAGCTATCGACTCAAAATTGGCGGGATCGACAGATAATTGTAAATAGAGCATTTTTCATCATCAGGTATGGGATCCGAAGACGCATACTTTTCCAGAAATGGAGGGAAGAAACTTTTACAACTGCCGCGTCCGTACCCACATGGTTAACGACTGTCGCCGACAGCGCCGATAGCGCAACGGCCGAGGTAACTGGCTGGGAAGCGAAAAACCCGGGTTCGAATCTCGAAGAAAGCTAGCGGATGTTATTCTTCTCGTTTGTATTTTTCCATATCTCAACTGATAGGGATAGGAGGGTTAACAAGGTAAGTAAATCAATAAGGAATGATAATAATAAGGTAGGCAAACTAATTTCCCAAACGCCGTGAGTTAGTAAAGTATTAAACTTTTAAGCCTTGTCACATGAAAACAACTCCGAGTAAAAGTGCTGCGACTTCCTCACGAGGGATCACAGATAGCCAACCGTGCAACGCTTGTTTACAGCGAGGCACGGGACAGAATGCACGCGGGTTGTCTCTTCGTCATATCATAGGGAAGGAACAGTGTAGCTGTCGGAAGATTGCATTCATTAGATGTTCTTGGTGCCGTGAGTATATTTGTTTCGAATGTTTATATGACAGGTACCATCCATCTACACTCCTGGAAATGGAAAAAAGAACACATTGACACCGGTGTGTCAGACCCACCATACTTGCTCCGGACACTGCGAGAGGGCTGTACAAGCAATGATCACACGCACGGCACAGCGGACACACCAGGAACCGCGGTGTTGGCCGTCGAATGGTGCTAGCTGCGCAGCATTTGTGCACCGCCGCCGTCAGTGTCAGCCAGTTTGCCGTGGCATACGGAGCTCCATCGCAGCCTTTAACACTGGTAGCATGCCGCGACAGCGTGGACGTGAACCGTATGTGCAGTTGACGGACTTTGAGCGAGGGCGTATAGTGGGCATGCGGGAGGCCGGGTGGACGTACCGCCGAATTGCTCAACACGTGGGGCGTGAGGTCTCCACAGTACATCGATGTTGTCGCCAGTGGCCGGCGGAAGGTGCACGTGCCCGTCGACCTGGGACCGGACCGCAGCGACGCACGGATGCACGCCAAGACCGTAGGATCCTACGCAGTGCCGTAGGGGACCGCACCGCCACTTCCCAGCAAATTAGGAACACTGTTGCTCCTGGGGTATCGGCGAGGACCATTCGCAACCGTCTCCATGAAGCTGGGCTACGGTCCCGCACACCGTTAGGCCGTCTTCCGCTCACGCCCCAACATCGTGCAGCCCGCCTCTAGTGGTGTCGCGACAGGCGTGAATGGAGGGACGAATGGAGACGTGTCGTCTTCAGCGATGAGAGTCGCTTCTGCCTTGGTGCCAATGATGGTCGTATGCGTATTTGGCGCCGTGCAGGTGAGCGCCACAATCAGGACTGCATACGACCGAGGCACACAGGGCCAACACCCGGCATCATGGTGTGGGGAGCGATCTCCTACACTGGCCGTACACCACTGGTGATCGTCGAGGGGACACTGAATAGTGCACGGTACATCCAAACCGTCATCGAACCCATCGTTCTACCATTCCTAGACCGGCAAGGGAACTTGCTGTTCCAACAGGACAATGCACGTCCGTATGTATCCCGTGCCACCCAACGTGCTCTAGAAGGTGTAAGTCAACTACCCTGGCCAGCTAGATCTCCGCATCTGTCCCCCATTGAGCATGTTTGGGACTGGATGAAGCGTCGTCTCACGCGGTCTGCACGTCCAGCACGAACGCTGGTCCAACTGAGGCGCCAGGTGGAAATGGCATGGCAAGCCGTTCCACAGGACTACATCCAGCATCTCTACGATCGTCTCCATGGGAGAATAGCAGCCTGCATTGCTGCGAAAGGTGGATACACAGTGTACTAGTGCCGACATTGTGCATGCTCTGTTGCCCGTGTCTAGGTGCCTGTGGTTCTGTCAGTGTGATCATGTGATGTATCTGACCCCAGGAATGTGTCAATAAAGTTTCACCTTCCTGGGACAATGAATTCACGGTGTTCTTATTTCAATTTCCAGGAGTGTAGTTGTTCGAAGAAAAGTGAGGACACGTAACAGTGACTGGAAGAGCCATTTTAAAGTGACCTGGAGTAACATTTTAGTTGTTTACTATCCCAAGAGGTTTGATCAATTTATTTGCCTGCCTCAATATCATTCCTTGTTGATTTACTTACCTTATTAACCCTCCTATCCATATCAATTAAGATATGGAAAAATACAAACAAAAAGAATAACACCCACTACGTTTCTTCGAGATTCGCATCCAGTTACCTTGGCCGTTGCGTTACCGGTGCTGTCGGCGAAAAGCGTTGACCGTGTGGTTACATACGCGATAGTTGTAAAATTTTGTTACCTCGATTTCTGGAAAAGTATGCGTTTTCGGACCCCATACCTGGTGATGAAAAATGCTTTATTTACAATTATCTATCGATCCCGCCAACTTTGAGTCGATAGCTCGTCATAAACATTAGGGGTGATTTTCTCAAAAACGTGGGGGTTTGACCCAAAATATCTTAGATTACTTCGTTTTAGGTTGTACACAAGCGACCTACCAAATCTGAGCCGAATCGGTTGGCCGTGTCTGAGACCTTCCCCTTGTAAGACCTAGAACTAAGTCCTCGAGTTAAAAAGGGTGTACGACAGGGATGTAGTCTTTCACCCCCTACTTTCAGTCTATACATAGAAGAAGCAATGACGGAAATAAAAGGAAAGTTCAGGACTGGAATTAAAATTCAAGGTGAAGGGGTATCAGTGACAAGACTAGCTGATGGCATCGCTATCCTGAGTGAAAGTGAGGAAGAGTTACAGGATTTGCGGAATGGAATGAACAGTCTAATGAGTATAGTTTACGGATTGAGCATAAATGAAAGAAAGACGAAAGTAATGAGAAGTGGCAGAAATGAGAACATCGAGAACCTTAACATTAGAATTTATGCTCACGAAGTACTTGAAGTTAAGGAATTCTGCTACCTAGGCAGCAAAATAACGCATGACGAACGGAGCAAGGAGGACATCAAAAGGAGTCTAGCATTGACAAGAAGGGCATTCGTGCCTAAGGGAAGTCTGCCAGTATCAAACATAGTCTTTAATTTGAGGAAGAAATTTCCGAAAGTGTACGTTTGGAGCACAGCATTGTATGGTAGTGAAACATGGTCTGTGGGAAAATTGGGAAAGATGAGAACTGAAGCATTTGAAATGTGGTGCTACATACGAACGTTGAAAATTAGTTGGATGATAAGGTATGCAATGAGGAGGTTCTGCGCAGAATCGACGAGGAAAGGAGTATATGGAAAACAAAGACAAGAAGAAGGGACAGGATGGTAGGATATCTGTTGAGACATCAGGGAATAATTTCTGTGGTACTAGAGGGAGCCGTGTAGGGTAAAAACCGTAGAGGAAGACAGAGATTGGAATACATCCAGCAAATAACTGAGGACGTGGGTTGCAAGTGCTACTCTGAGATGAAGAGGTTGGCACAGGAGAAGAATTCGTGGTTCGCCGCATCAAACCAGACAGAAGACTAATAAAACACAAAAAAATGTTGACAGCAGTCAAAAATAGTACACTCGTGGACAGAAGACTCCCGACTTCTACAGGCTTGTGACAATCCAGAACTAGTCTGTGTAACTCCATCTTTACAAAGATGGTTCCGGGACCTCGGCTGTTCGGTATAAAATATCGAATCAAAACTGCTTCACCCGGCTACATTTATAGTTATTTTATTTGAGCAACAAGTTTCAGCGCTACATTACGCCATCTTCGGTCGGCAAGTGATGATTGCAGGGATCGCTTTCTTACAAATCAACAGATGCTAGCCACAGAATGCTTGCCGCTATTTTGATTTGAGCAGAGGTAGGACTCTTCCTACACGTCAGCCAGGGGGCCTGAAGATGGCGTACTACTTCGCTGAAACTTGTGGCTCAAATAAAATAACAACTGTAAATATAGACGGGTGACCGTGTTTTAATTGACATTTAGTCCAGAAATGAATTCTCGTTCAGGACGTTGTGAGCAAACTATAGCACAACTATCGCCACATCTTCCACCCCCCACCCCCCTCCTCCCAAAATCAACACTTGCTTGAATGATGTTGAGATTTCACAACTGATAGTTCTGTTCAAATTTATCCTTAGAAAAATATTCGCCGTATCTCCTCTCTTTCTCTCTTTTTTTTTTTTTTGACATAGTTTCCTATTCTGTGCACCACTGAGCTTTTTCGCAACGTTCATCATACTGAATGGACTACATATAAAAATCAGATAATAGCTAAAACGCCGAATGATGACAATTGACAATGAAGGTAATATACATGAATAGATGCGAAATACAAATGCACAGAAGTTAGAATCAGCGGCATTAACAATAGCCACCCAAGGAAAATCAGCAAAGAGCCAAACGATATGCCAACTACCGAGCTGCTGGCTTGGCTTTTTTGCATTCAAATTACGTGCAATTATTTTTACGTGTGATTAAATCTACTGAAATGCATGAGTTGATGGAAGTCTCCGGCGTCCTGGGCTCGTGACTACCTAGACCTCGTTCTATGGGAAACTCAGGAATTCCATTAATTCTGCAAATCAAAACCAGTTAATAACGCGGTAATGCATTCGACAGAGTGGGCCAGTGTTACCACAAGAGGCTTGCGTTCGGTAGGAGCGTAATTCGAAGCTCCACTTGGCCATATGGATTTATGTATTCGGCTGCATCGTTAAGTTCATAAATGATTGTACTGGGTTTCTTGACCTGCCAGGGCTTGGGATCCGTATGTGAACGTCGGCGGGCCGTTAAACACTGTTTCCTTCACTTCATTCTTTTAAAGGCTTTGAACTGGTAATACCGGGACTATCCCAAGGGAGTGATATAAGACCATTACTGTTTACAATTTATACACTTCCAGTCACATTAACGTGACAACCTTTCAGAAGTCTTAATAACGATCTCTTTCAGTGCGGACAATTACGAGACATGCAGGAAGGGACTGATGAGGTTCTGAAAGGAACTGACAGGGACGTAGAGGCATGCCGACTTCAGTGCAGTGGCCAGCTGCGCTAGGTCCTTGACTGAGGATCCATGGCGCGATCAGCCCATTCGAAGTAGCTCCAGGGATTTTTTACTGGGATTTTATCTGCGGCTTTCTGCAATCAGGAGAGTGCGGTACACACATCATACTACTAAATGTCTTTTTCCAAAGCTGTTTCGCAAAGGAAGACTGCACTGTAGTTCCTTCTCTAGATTGTCGCACAGATGACAAAATGGTAGATATCGAAATAGACGACAGAGGGATAGAGAAACAATTAAAATCGCTCAAAAGAGGAAAGGCGGCTGGACCTGATGGGACACCAGTTCGATTTTACATAGAGTACGCGAAGGAACGTGCCCCCCTTCTTGCAGCGGTGTACCGTAGGTCTCTAGAAGAGCATAGCGTTCCAAAGGATTGGAAAGGGCACAGGTCATCCCCGTTTACAAGAAGGGACGTCGAACAGATGTGCAAAACTTAAGACCTTTATCTCTAACGTCCATCAGTTGTAGAATTTTGGAACGCGTATTATGTTCGAGTATAATGACTTTTCTGGAGACTAGAAATCTACTCTGTAGGAATCAGCATGGGTTTCGAAAAAGATGATCGTGTGAAACCCAGCTCGCGCTATTCGTCCACGAGACTCAGAGGGCCATAGACACGGGTTCCCAGGTAGTTGCCGTGTTTCTTGACTTCCGCAAGGCGTTCGATACATTTTCCCACAGTCGTTTAATGAACAAAGTAAGAGTATATCGATTATCAGATCAATTGTGTGATTGGATTGAAGAGTTCCTAGATAACAGAACGCAGCATGTCATTCTCAATGGAGAGAAGTCTTCCGAAGTAAGAGTGATTTCAGGTGTGCCGCAGGGGAGTGTCGTAGGACCGTTGCTATTCACAATATACATAAATGACCTTGTGGATAACATAGGAAGTTCACTGAGGCTTTTTGCAGATGATGCTGTGGTATATTGAGAGGTTGTAACAATGGAAAATTGTACTGAAATCCAGGAGGATCTGCAGCGAATTGACGCATGGTGCAGGGAATGGCAATTGAATCTCAATGTGGACAAGTGAAATGTGTTGCGAATAGACAGAAGGAAAGATCCCTTATCATTTAGCTACAATATAGCAGGTCAGCAACTGGAAGCAGTTAATTCCATAAATTATCTGGGAGTACGCATTAGGAGTGATTTAAAATGGAATGATCATATAAAGTTGATCGTCGGTAAGACAGATGCCAGACTGAGATTCATTGGAAGAATCCTAAGGAAATGCAATGCAAAAACAAAGGAATTAGGTTACAGTACACTTGTTCGCCCACTGCTTGAATACTGCTCATCAGTGTGGAATCCGTACCAGATAGGGTTGACGGAAGAGATAGAGAAGATCCAACGGAGAGCAGCGCGCTTCATTACAAGATCATTTAGTAATCGCGAAAGCGTTACGGAGATGATAGATAAACTCCAGTGGAAGACTCTGCAGGAGAGACGTTCAGTAGCTCGGTACGGGCTTTTGTTGAAGTTTCGAGAACATAGCTTCACCGAGGGGTCAAGCAGTATATTGCTCCCTCCTACGTATATCTCGCGAAGAGATCATGGGGATAAAATCAGAGAGATTAGAGCCCACACACAGGCATACCGACAATCCTTCTTTCCACGAACAATACGAGACTGGAATAGAAGCGAGAACCGATAGAGATACTCAAGGTACCCTCCCCCACACACCGTCAGGTGGCTTGTGAAGTATGGATGTAGATTTAGATGGTGCTCTTCTAACCACCCGCTTACAATGTGGGCTGTGTGACCCGGTGCCGGCCGGTGTGGCCGAGCGGTTCTAGGTGCTTCAGTCTGGAACCGCGCGACCGCTACGGTCGCAGGTTCTAATCCTGCCTCGGGCATGGACGTTTGTGATGTCCTTAGGTTAGTTAGGTTTAACTAGTTCTAAGTTCTAGGGGACTGATGACCTCAGATGTTAAGTCCCATAGTGCTCAGAGCCATTTGAACCATTTTGTGACCCGGTGCATTGTCCTGCTGGTAGATGCAATCATGCCACTGAAAAACAAACTGCTTGTAGGTCTGCAGATGGTTCCCAAGGATATATAAATACTTTGATGATCCATTGTACCTTCGAGGATGACGAGAACACCCAGCGAATGCCACGGAAACATCCCCTACACCACAACTCTCCCTTCTCCGACCTGGACCCTTCCAGTCATTGTTGCAGGGTGTTTGCACTCAGACGTTTCACCCCGTACACGCCAACGGCCATCTGGCCGATGAAGCGTGAATCGTAATTCATCAGAAAAGGTCAACTGTCGCCAGTGTGTGGACGTCAAGTTGCGGTCCTCCTGCGCAAACTCCAACCTTCGTCACCAATGAAGGGCAGTCAGCATGGGTGCATGAATCAGAAAGCAGCTACAGAGGCCCGTACGCAGCAATGTTAGCTGAGAGGTCGTTAAGGCGTCACTGCTGGTAGCCCTTTGGTTAATCTGCCCGGTCATTTGCTCAACAGTTGCATGCCTACTTGCCCGTACATATCTCTGCAGCCGCCTACACCAACACCGACTCAAAGGAAGGCCTCGGCGCTTGTTGGTGACGTCGTCAGCTAGGCACGGCGAACGCCAGGTCTGTTGCAGGCAGAAACGCCTGGGCGTGCTTATCATTATAAATCTCTTATTTTTGGACAAAATGTTTGGTACTGTTTTGGATTATGCAGTTTTATTTAGATGAAATATTTTCTTACTATCGTAAAACTACAAATGAAGATAATAGTTCTGTATTACTGAATCCTGTCGAAACAAACGTAGATCAATATGAGAAGATGCTTTGCCCCATTGCAAGCTTCGTAAATTTTACATTCAAGTAACTGCATTTACTTGATCCATTTTGTTATCTAAACTTACCCCAACCCCCTTACAATTAACTCGTTTCTTTTATTTATTTATTTATTTTGTTTGACATCGTCACTGGAAATGTGAAATAATTTACATGTGTAAATGTGCAACTGTTAGCAGTCATTAGATTACACTTGTTTTCAACGAAAGAAATTCTAAACAGGAAACAAAATAGCTTCATACATCGAATATACTGCTGAGCTTAAACTTCTTTAAACATGCACATTAGAAAAGATAAATATTCCCCTCTTGCAACTGAAAGGAGAAACTTTATAAGATAAAAAAATTTTATTTGACAAAACAAGTATCTCTCTTTTGCCTCGTCTTCTGTCCCCCAACTCCTCCCCCAACGTGTACAATCGCAACATATTTCATTAACGTTCAGTGCTCCTCACCCCACAGTCAACCAAGATACCTAAAGAAGAGCGCCAATATGTTCACAGTTTCTTGTCAAAGCAACCCAGTACAAACGTAACTTCCCCAGATTTACAAATAAGGTAAAGAAGCACGAATTCTGTTGCTGCTGGACCATGAAGTTGTTTTTGTATGTCAATCCTTAAAACATGTTGAAAATCAATTTCAGGAGTACACTATTTGTTAAGAAGTGTAATGAATTGCACAATTAATTGATTGCAGAAATCTCTCAGAACAATCTGTGTTGGTCAACTACCGACAATAGTTTCACATTTTCCTGTGTCATAGAGGGAGACACCACCATTATGAGTATGCCTGCAACAGACCTGGCGTTCGCCGTGCCTAGCTGACGTGATGTCACGAACAAGCGCCGAGGCCTTCCTTCGAGTCGGTGTTGCCTACACCCCTGTCGTCTAAAGCCTGTGGAGCACCACATTTGCTTCATCACGTGCCATTTTGTCATGCACGGTATACTTAACCACAACGGTATGCGAACAGTTTACCAACTTATCCGTTTCGTAAATGCTTCCTCCCATAGCCTGAAAACCAATGATCAGATAAATGGCTCAGTTTCCGCGCTACGACAACTACAGCAATTCTTCCGCGTCTCCCGACATACACTCCTGGAAATTGAAATAAGAACACCGTGAATTCATTGTCCCAGGAAGGGGAAACTTTATTGACACATTCCTGGGGTCAGATACATCACATGATCACACTGACAGAACCACAGGCACATAGACACAGGCAACAGAGCATTCACAATGTCGGCACTAGTACAGTGTATATCCACCTTTCGCAGCAATGCAGGCTGCTATTCTCCCATGGAGACGATCGTAGAGATGCTGGATGTAGTCCTGTGGAACGGCTTGCCATGCCATTTCCACCTGGCGCCTCAGTTGGACCAGCGTTCGTGCTGGACGTGCAGACCGCGTGAGACGACGCTTCATCCAGTCCCAAACATGCTCAATGGGGGACAGATCCGGAGATCTTGCTGGCCAGGGTAGTTGACTTACACCTTCTAGAGCACGTTGGGTGGCACGGGATACATGCGGACGTGCATTGTCCTGTTGGAACAGGAAGTTCCCTTGCCGGTCTAGGAATGGTAGAACGATGGGTTCGATGACGGTTTGGATGTACCGTGCACTATTCAGTGTCCCCTCGACGATCACCAGTGGTGTGCGGCCAGTGTAGGAGATCGCTCCCCACACCATGATGCCGGGTGTTGGCCCTGTGTGCCTCGGTCGTATGCAGTCCTGATTGTGGCGCTCACCTGCACGGCGCCAAACACGCATACGACCATCTTTGGCACCAAGGCAGAAGCGACTCTCATCGCTGAAGACGACACGTCTCCATTCGTCCCTCCATTCACGCCTGTCGCGACACCACTGGAGGCGGGCTGCACGATGTTGGGGCGTGAGCGGAAGACGGCCTAACGGTGTGCGGGACCGTAGCCCAGCTTCATGGAGACGGTTGCGAATGGTCCTCGCCGATACCCCAGGAGCAACAGTGTCCCTAATTTGCTGGGAAGTGGCGGTGCGGTCCCCTACGGCACTGCGTAGGATCCTACGGTCTTGGCGTGCATCCGTGCGTCGCTGCGGTCCGGTCCCAGGTCGACGGGCACGTGCACCTTCCGCCGACCACTGGCGACAACATCGATGTACTGTGGAGACCTCACGCCCCACGTGTTGAGCAATTCGGCGGTACGTCCACCCAGCCTCCCGCATGCCCACTATACGCCCTCGCTCAAAGTCCGTCAACTGCACATACGGTTCACGTCCACGCTGTCCCGGCATGCTACCAGTGTTAAAGACTGCGATGGAGCTCCGTATGCCACGGCAAACTGGCTGACACTGACGGCGGCGGTGTACAAATGCTGCGCAGCTAGCGCCATTCGACGGCCAACACCGCGGTTCCTGGTGTGTCCGCTGTGCCGTGCGTGTGATCATTGCTTGTACAGCCCTCTCGCAGTGTCCGGAGCAAGTATGGTGGGTCTGACACACCGGTGTCAATGTGTTCTTTTTTCCATTTCCAGGAGTGTATTTTAAGTACACTCAACTGCTAGTGTTGCCACCTGCTGTCTGTGATTGGTTACCATACGTTGACATCTAAAGTAGACGGTATTGACTACATCGCGTATTTATGTTGTTATGGACAAAGCTGGAAGCTGCGTGAAGCTGTTAGGGAACACTGCTACGCCAGAAAATTGTAGTGAAATACGGAAGACCAGACCAGCTCAGGTACAGCGACTGTCAACTGACCCTGAACGTAAGTGAGTATAAAGTGCTATGCATAAATAAGCGAAGAGATACAGTATTGTTTGATTAGACTACTGGCAGAAAATCCCTGGAAACTGTAACGATCGTAAAACGCCTACGAATAACCGAGTGTCACAGCCTAAAGTGAAAGGACCACATTAACAATTATTCGGAAAAGTATTCTTTGGGAGAATTTGAAGGCAATGTAATTCACTCACGAAAGCACTGGCTTACAAATCACTCGCTCGACCGATTCTTTAGTATTGTTTATCGACCTGAGTCGCTTACGACGCAAGTTTATTGGGAGAGCTGGGGAATACCAACGAAGTGCTGCACTTACCCACGTGGGGTCGTTTAGATGGTGGTAGTGAATTATGGAAATAGTTAAAACTCAAATTGCAGACGATACAAGACAGGCATTGTGTATCACGGAGAGATTTACTTTTGAAGTTTCCAGAGCGTATGTTTCAAGAAGAGTCGGGCAACATATGACTTCTTCCCATATACGTCACGCGAAATGATCACGACGAGAAATTCAAAGAGCTGAGAGCTGATACGGATGTTTATCGATAAGCTTTCTGACTACGGACCATTAGAAAATGGAATAGGGAAAGAAGGAATAGACATTGTGCAACGATTAATGTTGAATGTTACTTAAGTTTCTTCTGCCTGGTCCACTGACGAATGGATGTGAAATTTTCATGCTTCACAAAATTTATTGGCATTAATTGACATCCGAGGCCTTCTGGTACTGGATTTTTAGATTACCATTTTGTTAATTAGAAGCATTGGTTTCTCAATCTAACGTCTCTGCAGTCTCTAGTTATTTATTGCTATGAACTTATTACTTCAATTACTTGATTAGTTACTTAATTTAGTATATGTACATAATTTTATCAATGAGAACAATCCACAAAACACGGACAGACTTCACTGATCTCTTTGACTTCCAAAAGTAACTTCAAACTGACTCCTCGCAGCATCGCTGCATCACTTTATATAGAATGTTAACAATAACTTCCAAAATAAAGCATTATTAATTTTGTACAATTTTGATGTTACAATTAAAATTTACAAAATGTAAAGAAACTGATGTTACAGCCGAATAAAGCATAAAATACAGTATTCAATGACAATCTTTTATAGTTTTCCATAAGAAAATCATTCTGAAAGTTAATTACAGTAATGTCTCGTATTATTTTGGTTACTTAATTAATTACAGTTTGGATTTGCTTACTAACATTCAGTGGTAGTACAGAGCTCGTGTCTTATCCGATTACAAACATAAAATGCACAAATAAGGCCTCAAATTCTGGAAAATGGAAAACTGTGAGCTGTAAACAATTGGAGAGTTGATTAGAAATGTAATTACAAAGAATATTGATTACAGAGAAAGACATAATAATAAATAACAAATAATTACAAAGAATATTGATTATAGAGGAAGATATAATAATAAATAACAAACGCAAATACATCGCTTAGTAATAACGTTAAGCTGTTTCTCAAGATAGTGAGGTCTTCTGTTACTGGATTTTTAGATTACCATTTTGTTATTTAGAAGCATTGATTTTTCAATCTAACATCTCTGCAGTCTCTAGTTATTTATTGCTAAGAACTTATTACTTCAATTTCTTGATTAGTTACTTAATTTGGTATATGTACATAATTTTATTAATGACAACAATCCACCGATAATTATGACAACGCTGTGTCCTTCCAGAACATTCCACACGCCTTCGCAATGAATATCAAGGTTCTTTTTTATCAAATACGACAGAATGATATATATAAATACACACATGCAAAGCCTTACGAAGCACTGAATTGTCCGATAACTGCTGTATGCATATAAAAAATGGTGGCATCAGACATTTAATATGAATTTTGGGGAAGGCTGTATCGTTATAGTTGGTACCAGATGCACCCTCCGCCATTCACTGCAATTTAGACGACTACAGATACAGACGTACACATTGCTGACAATGTCCCGATAATACTGTGAAACGGACTGACCACAGAGCCAGTCGCTGAAACAACGTATTTATGTGCAGGCGGTAACTGGGACCTTAGAGGAGGTCAACAGCTCGATAACAAACACTGACGAGCTACCCTCCGACATGGCCCAGCGGAGGTAACTTCTCCTACGAGTCTTCTCGTGTCTAACGTGAAACCTACATACAAACACCGCCTGTAGTATGTCTAAGCTTCCACAACAAGGCCAACTGTTCAGTGTTGGAGCTCCAGGTAAGGAGAGATAACGTTCCTTGAAATACGAGAGCATTGTCTTTCCAGTTCTCGGAAGTTATGTAAGGGAGGACGGGAGCAAGAAAACAGAGCCAGGCTGTGTAGGTGTGGGGGGAGCAGGGGGTGGGGACTCTTTGCAAGGAAAACACAGGCGACCGCATCGGGAGAGGGTTTACGAGCATAGTGCACCGGTTTTGTCGCTTCAGCGGCCTGCATCTGCTGTGGCGTCCCATTACCCCAAAGGGACGGAAAACAGACCTGAAAAGCAGGCACGCTGAGATTGTCTACTGCCCCAGAAAACAGCACTGCAAACCTTCTGAATATCAAAGGAGTGGCGTTATGATGTAGGAACGAGACACTGCTCCCCTTCTAAACGTGTTGAGGGGTACTCCAAAAATGTTTTTTAGCGTTCATATTACCTGCTGGAGTAAAGTAGCTTCAGCATGATGATATTTTACTTGCTAGTATTGTAAATATTAACGTTTGCTACATGAGTTTGCTTGGACTGTCAAGCATAATTCAAGTAGAGAGTTGTAAACACACAGTGGATTGAGACTACGACAGTTCTAACATTCTGCGTGGTGTCTGTTGTTCTATATCGTGTCTCCCTACCACTTTTGCGCAACGACACTCTGAGCGTGTTTTTTAGGGAACTGACTAGTTTGAACCTGGGACCTGTTGCTGGTGAGGAGACGCCAGACCATACATGACATGTAGAGTTCAGAAGAGTTCAGTGAGACTAGCGATGATATAACCAAAAACTTAATGATTTCAGCGTCAGCTCCACTGCACTCCCTGTAAAAGAATCTTAATACTAACTAAATTTAGTGGAAGGGGCTCGAGGCTTTCCTATTTTTAGTTAGTTGGTAAAATAACGTCGGAAAAGCAGTTAAGTTTACCATTGGAAATTTTATTCTACTCACAAAACATTGTTTCTAAATTGCACTATTGATAAAAGGAAATGTTTTAATACAGGATGGTAAAAACCAACTGCGTTCAACAAAAATGTGAACGAATATTCCCTGAATGGGTTTCCAAGTTCTACAATGGATTGAAGGATGACCTATGCCATATCCCATCTATAATCTAGGTTTAAATTAAGTTTGACAAAAGAGAAAACTATCAAAATGGTCTACAGTGACCCTAAATTATCTTTAATTACTTATCTAACTTGTCGTAAATTACAGTGGCTGATGTGGCTTCTCAATAACTATATAACAGAAAAATCATCGCGTTTCTGATTTTTACTTCAAGTGGCAAATGTGAACACCATGAGCGTTAATTGACGATCGACACTAGTATTACGCAAAAAGGGGGTGTAACAGATGAGACTTCTGCAGTTCTGAGTGAAGCTTTATGCGCTATTATGCGGCATCGCGTGCGTTCATTACCTTGTCGGTGTTCGTAAGGGCGCGGCGGGCAGCACAGCTCCTCTCACCTCGCCGTCTCAGAAGCAACTCCCTCCTAACTTCTCCTTACTACAATTTACCGAAGTTGGTTTAAAAAAACTATCTGGCTGTGTTTTCATTTGACCAATCAGGGTCTCAATGTTAACCTTAAGCTCCGCCTACAAAAATTCTGTCTATCCAATGAGAAATGTTATACTTTGCGTGGTAGGGCAATGTTTTTAAAGTTTGCAACATAACAGAGACGCGAAAAAGTCTCACACTAAAACTTGCAGCTGGGGTAGCCCTTTTTGTGTTATCGTAAAATCTATACTGTTCTTCTGGAGGGCTCTAGCTTTTAACATTGGCTGGGGGGTGGTCCTGAAGTAACAGAGACGCGGAAAAGTCTCACGCTAAAACTTGCGGCTGGGGTGTGGTCCTAGCGGTTAGCTGGCAACGTGGGTGTCCGCCCCTTATCGTAGGGCCTTGTAGCTTAACATGGTTCTGCTCTCGGCTTCTGTTCTCGTTTCTCCCCTCGGAACTGCGTCTGTCTCACGGTGGGAAGGTATGACATGCATTTAGGCATTCTTGTGTCAGTCTGTGGTATTCCATTTGCTCACTCGTTACTCGTATTACTTTGGTTAATTTAATGTCACGATTTATTCAGAGCTATGTGACATACTACTGGATTTGCTTATCATGTCAGGGTTTTCATGGAAGGTGTTGGATTTGCCTGAAACCTTACACAGTATAGGCTATCACTCTTGTGACTAAAAATATCATAATTTTTATACCAGTCCCCAATTATGTACTAAAAGATATATAACATTATATAGACAGAGAATAATTTAAGTTCAGGGGCGTCATTAGTAAAACTAGAAAATAATAAAAATACAAACCTTCCAACTAGAGCCCACAGTTCTCCTAAACAGGTGACACCACGTAAGAACAGATAAACTACACATCTCTTTAAAATGGCCATGTGATCAAAATCGGCCAATAGTAAGAAATAAAATGTACTACGGAGATACAGCCGCTGCAGAGTTATGACTTTCTTTAGCCTAGAAAGCTGCATATTTACCTAAATGAACAAAAAAAGATACCGAAAGTGATATAGTAGCAGACAAACATTAGAGTAGAAGAAGCTATTTTCATTAACAACGTCGTATTAATCTCACCCATGAATAGCAGCAAAATGTGCTTCGATAAAGATAATTTTTTTAAAGTGAGTATTGTCAAACATGAGCTTGTTGGAAATAGTGTATGAACTTAGTCTATGAATTACCACACCAACCCTGTCATTGCAAGCTAAAATTTTCAAAGACGAAAATATCTTAAAAATGTTACGAGTGCTTAGAATTGTTAGTAGAAAATTAAATACATGAGGCAATGACAAGATTAGATAAAAACGGGGAAAGTTGAGCCAAGGGTCTTACTGTTAAGATGTTGAGAACGAGCATTTCTAAATAAGTCAACCAATATAATACTTCTTCGTATGCATATCTTACAGAAAGACCATGCAGGTAAAACTGGAGAGATAGAGATCACACGGATGCTTATTAACACTCATTCTTTCTTACACAATTCACGACTGGAAGAGAAGAGAGGGAAGTAACAGCGGTACATATTTCTCCTATCACCAACACTATAAAGTGACCCGTGGAGTACAAAATTTAATGTAGATGTAAGAGTAAGGAAGTTAGAATATGTAGTAAATGGAAAACTTTATCCTGAACATAATCAACCAGGAGATATTTCCAGCGTACAGCTGACAGGCTGTTAAGATATGCTTCTGATGGTATGCGATTATCTTACTTCGTACGTTAATTTAACTCATACCGTATTCTACATACACATCTACATGGATACTCTGCAAATCACATTCAAGTGCTTCACAATTCTTTATTATTCCGATCTCGTATAACGCGCGGAAAGAATGAACACATATATCTTTCCACACGAGCTCTGATTTCCCTTATTTTATGTTTGTGATCGTTCCTCCCTATGTAGGTCGGTGTCAACAAAATATTTTCGCATTCGGAGGAGAAAGTTGGTGATTGGAATTTCGTGAGAAGATTCCGTCGCAACGAAAGACTCGTTTCTTTTAATGATGTCCAGCCCAAATCCTGTGTCATTTCTGTGACACTCTGTCCCATATTTCGCGATAATACAAAACGTGCTGACCTTCTTTGAACTTTTTCGATGTACTCCGTCAGTCCTATCTGGTAAGGATCCCACATTGCGCAGCAGTATTCTAAAAGTCTCCTTAGTAGGTCTGATACATTTTCTAAGTGTCCTGCCAATAAAACGCTGTCTTTCGTTAGCCTTCCCCACAACATTTTCTATATGTTCCTTCCAATTTAAGTTGCTCGTAATTGCTTTACCTAGGTATTTAGTTGAATTTACGGCTTTTAGATTAGACTGATTTATCGTGTCACCGAAGTTTAACGAGTTCCTTTTACCACTCATGTGGATGACGTCACACTTTTCGTTGTTTAGGGTCGACTGCCACTTTTCGCGCGATTCAGAGATCTTTTCTAAATCGTTTTGCAGTTAGTTTTGATCTTCTGATGCCTTTACTAGTCGATAAACGACAGAGTCATCTGCAACCAACCGAAGCCAGCTGCTCAGATTGTCTCCCAAATCGTTTGTATAGATAAGGACCAGCAAAGGGCCTGTATCACTTTATATTACTTTGCTACAAGCAGGTGCTCAAGGCAAGAGGAAACGCTTAAGTTGTAACCAGTATGTGACACTTTCCGAGAAGAGGGATTGGTACGGCTTAACGTAATTGTTTACATCGTTGAGAGAGGATTGCACTTGCCGTCGAGTCACAAGCAACTGGGACACTTGAACAAAGCACAGGCATTCCCGTTGCAAATAAGTGGGTCTGTTATAGGGTGGTTGCTTTCTTGATAACTCAGAAATGCAGGCAGACAGTTGAAGCACAGCGGAGCTCCAGCCCGCGGTGCAAGTTGACACACATGGAGCGCTTCAGAGCGAGACGGGAGTTCTCAGATTGCACCTCAGCCACTGAAGCATCGGAAATTTTCATCCTGCTCAAATAACGGGAGGCATGGTTCCATGCCGTCGATCGTTCAGTGAGTGGGATTGCAAACTGAACCTACCAACGACAAATACGACATGATGGAAAATTAAGCTCCCTGGAAGAGACTGAGGGGGAACAATAACAAAACTTCCCGGGTAATAGTCAGTCAGAGAGACCGTGATCAGACAGGAGGCAGTCCGAAGAATCAGATGGGAAGGTGAGCAGGCAATGCGTTAGTAATGTTGAGGGAATGGAATCAGAGAAGCGGGGATAGAGAGTAAGTCTGCCTTCTGAAGGCATGCCAAGCTACTCCAGAATGCGTCTTCGAACATTGGACCACATGAACGCATTCATTCCGGTGTCTATCGTCACTCTGGCACATCCTTAGTTTCTGGTCCATAGATATGTATGTTATATGGGCATCCTCATGGATCAGTGCTCGCACATATAAGCATATGATTGCACTTCCGTGTCTGACTTTCGCCCTGAAATGTTACGGTAACGCTGCCTCTGATAACTGCCACAGGCAATAGTCGCCAAGCACAAGAACAACCATTCATCCGCGAATTTAACGCAGTACATGGGGGTTTAAGTCAGCCAGCGAAGTAGCCTTCATTCAAAAACTGATTCTGTCGAGTGGTGAGATGAAATAGTCCGTTGTTTGAGACTGAACTGTATCCCATTTCTACGATCAACTTTTTCCTCTTTCTGTTCCTTTTTTCAGTACGAGAGAAGATTAAATATGATGGAGTAATTAATTGTATCTTCCAAAAATTAGAGTAAGAAATTTACGCATTTGTACTAATAACCATAAAGCTTCATATCGTGGATATTTATCGCATTTTCTGGATCACATTGCAGCATTATACAGTGTTCTGTGTTTCTTGTAATCAAATTATTTTATGTAGGCGCTTTCAAATCCTGTACTCTATTAATACAGCTGTCCATGTGTAAAATGCTTAAGGTCAAAGTTGTGAATTTTTCGGTAGTGTAACGTGTTCCTTTACACGCTTACTCATATATCGAGTCAAATGTTCTGCCGGGTGTTTCTACGTTTCAGAGTTATTGGAATGTCTTTGTGATTAGCACAAAAACCTTTGATTGTGCCAGCGGCTTGGCGGGGAGTGAAATGTCATCGGAGGTCTAGGCCTGGCAGTGTTTAAGAACCTGGCCACTACCGGGGGTTGTTCACATACCGCTTTCCTAAGTTTAGTATTTATCTTCCTTCCGCCAAGGCGGGTCAAGCTGGTAGATTTATAAATATATATTGTATGTAACCTGTTCTTATAAATTTCATTAAATTTCATTAAATATTAGGGACTGGCAACTGACTAAACTTTAAATTGCGTAGCATCTGCTGAGTTCCTTGCGCAGCTCTTTCTAGTACTCTTCTATTAATACGTCTGAGCAAGTGAACATTCAGTTTTAAAGATCAGTGTTTCTGTTGTAGTTTTTTTATGTAAGTGATTCTATCATATTACGTAATTGGTTCTTACCTTGGCACTAGTGTTGAAGTGTCATTAAGTCACCCTTTCTTGGTAACTGTTTCGTTATATGTATTTTGAGGGAAATCTTACATGGGAGTTTGAATTTCTGAAGTTTGTCAGTTTTCTTAATAAGGGAAAATATAGAGGGGGTATTAGTTCCCGGCAACGTTAATTTTGTAATTGACTTTTTAACAAGTGCGTCTTGAACTGATTTAAATAGTAAGTTTATAGAGGTATTTCAGTGAAGAATGTTTTAAGTGTGCCCATCTTAGTGTAATAACTGTTTTTAAGGAGTTTAATGAAGTGGCTATGTGAAGTAATTTATCATTGCTATGCTTAAGGTTTCAATAAATACCTGGCACATTAAGTTTTTCTATAACTTTCTCTTAAGGGACTGTTTATTTGAGTACTGAGGACGCTGGGTTTCTAACTGTATTAGCAAAGCTTTATCTGGTGGCTGTCCGCCCCCGGTAGCTGAGTGGTCAGCGCGACAGAATGTCAATCCTAAGGGCTCGGTTTCGACTCCTGACTGGGTCGGAGATTTTCTCCTCTCAGAGATGGGGATTGTGTTGTCCTAATCATTATCATTTCATCTCCATCGGCACGCAAGTCGCCGAAGGGGCGTCAAATCGGAAGACTTGCACCCGGCGAACGGTCTACCTGACGGGAGGCCCTAGTCACACGACATTCATTATTTTTAAATAGTCGCTCGTCCACAATTTGTAATTGTCAAATTCCTTAAAAGGCGTAATGTTAATAATCTGTCGTAATTATAAATTGTGACTACCAACCATGATTCCATACCGCTTCCTCTTTTATCGTATCTAAGATATGATGGGTAAGTGTGGTACGAATAAGGGAATTCACGTAACAAACATAAAATGTCAAACTCGCCCACATATAATAATAATAATAATAACAATAATGATAATAATAAGTTGACTCACAAGATTTACATCTAAGACGGTATCTATCTGAAATACTGAATTACTCTGCGTGTGTGAACGTGTTCTGAGCTATCGTGTTGTATGTTCGCTACATTATTTGGAATTCCTGTTTCTTCAAAGAGCTGCCTACTCTGTGCTCTATTTTATTTTTACAGGTGACTGTTTGTCATTTTGCGCCAAAACAAGCATGAAAATAAGTGATCACCAACAGAGAACAAGCTCACAGCAACAACATAAATATTTTGTTTTTTGATTATCGAAGTTGTAATACGTGAATGTGACTAAAAAAACAGGCGCCAGTAGACGACAGGGTATCTTGCTTGGACAATTTCTTACCTTCTGCGTCTGACCTCACTGCAGACGCATTGGGAGATCCTCATCCTATATACTCACCTTCTCAGCCCCGCCGTCATCACCACCACTAGAACCCTCGAAATACCACATAGATTTTTAACAAGATGCTCACTTTACAAAATGTTTGGTTGATTTACGAAGTAAAGAACATATTATCTCGAGATGGAGAAAGGTTCTATTGCAGCTACTCGTCGCAGACACTCTGCTTGCAGAAGGAGTATGAGAGGAAAGCTGCGTTATAACAGAAAACAAGATATTAACTTTAGTATCTCCGCACAGTGTGGATATATGATAGCAGTCGTTCCCTCAAAGCCAATCCATTGCTGGCAGAAGATACAGCTATATCGTTCGTAGCAGCAACCTACCCAAGTGATCAATGCTTTCCGCGTTCCTTTTGACCGCCAAGACAGGCTTCTTTTCCTTGTCGTTCCTGTACTCCGCCTCTAAAGACTTAGACATCAACTGGGCATTAAACCAAAATCGTCATTCCTTTCTTGTCCGTACGCTAGCTGTCATTGCCAACAATCCTTCTGGAACCTGTTTTTCTTTTTGGTCCTGGGTACGTCAACATAGCCGTAAGATGTTACTGGATTACCTTTATACTGTAAGCAAAAATCTTCCTTATTAATTAAATGCATCAGTGCTTGAGGAGCTAGTCGCGCGGAGTGGCCGCGCGGTTAGAGGCGCCATTTCACGGATTGCGTAGCCCCTCCAACGGAAGTTCGAGTCCTCCCTCGGGCACGTGTGTGTGTGTGTGTGTGTGTGTGTGTGTGTGTTGTTCTTAGCATACAGTATGTCATCCAAAGTATCCGGACACATCAAAAAGATACGTTTTTGATATTAGGCGTATTGTGTTGCCAGCTACTGCCAGGTACTCCATATCAACGACCTCAGAAGTCATTAGACATCGTGAGAGAGCACAATGGGGTGCTCCGTGGAACTCACGAACTTCGAACGTGGTCAAGTGATTCGGTGTCACTTGTGTCATAGGTCTGTACGCGAGATTTCCCTAAACATCCGTAGGTCTACTGTTTCCGATGTGATAGTGAAGTGGAAACGTGAAGGGACACGCACAGCACAAAAGCTACAGGCCGAACTCGTCTGTTGACTGACAGAGACCGCCGACTGTTGAAGAGGGTCGTAATGTGTAATAGGCAGACATCTATCCAGACCATCACACAGGAATTCCAAATTGCATCAGAATCCACTGCAAGCATTATGGCAGTTATGCGGGAGGTGAGAAAACTTGGATTTCATGGGCGAGCGGCTGCTCATAAGCCACACATCACGCCGGTAAATGCCAAATGACGCCCCGCTTGGTGAAAGGAGTGTAAACATTGCACGATTGAACAGTGAAGAAACGTTGTGCGGAGTGACGAATCATGGTACACAATGTGGCGATCCAATGTCAGGGTGTGGGTATGACGAATGCCCGGTGAACATCATTTGCCAGCATGTATAGTGCCAACAATAAAATTAGGAGGCGGTGGTGTTACGGTGTGGCCATGTTTTTCACGTAGGGAGCTTGCACCCCTTGTTGTTTTGCGTGGTACTATCGCAGCACTGGCCTGCAATGATGTTTTAAGCACCTTCTTGCTTCCACTGTTGAAGAGCAATTCGGGGATGGCGATTGCATCTTTCAACACGGCCGAACACCTGCTCATAATGCACGGCCTGCGGCGGAGTGGTTACACGACAGTAACATCCCTTAATGTACTTGCCTGCACGGAGTCCTGATCTAAACCCTATAGAACACCTCTGGGATGTTTTGGAAGGACGAATTCGTGCCAAGCCTCACCGACCGACATCGACACCTCTCCTCAATGCAGCAACCCGTGAAGAATGGGCTGCCATTCTCCAAGAAACCTTCCAGCATCTGTTTGAACATATTCCTGCGAGAATAGAGGCTAACAGCTAGGCTAATGGTGGGCCAAACCATACTGAATTCCAGCATTACCGATGGAGAGTGCACAGAACTTGTAAGTCATTTTCAGTCAGGTGTTCGGATACTTTGATCACGTACTGTAAGTTAGTTTAAGTAGTGTGTAAGCCTGAGGACCGATGACCTCAGTAGTTTGGTCCCATAGGAATTTACGCACATTTGAACATTTCTTTGAGGAGCTAGAACAATGCACACACACACACACACACACACACACACACACACACACACACACACAAGTGCCAATTACACTTCTAGCTATTAAAATTGCTACACCACGAAGATGACGTGCTACAGACGCGAAATTAAACCGACAGGAAGAAGATGCTGTGATATGCAAATGATCAGCTTTTCAGAGCATTCACACAAGGCTGGCGCCGGTGCCGACACTTACAACGTGCTGACATGAGAAAAGTTTCCAACCGATTTCTCATACACAAACAGCAGTTGACCGGCGTTGCCTGGTGAAACGTTGTTGTGATGCCTCGTGTAAGGAGGACAAATGCTTACCACCACGTTTCCGACTTTGATAAAGGTCCGATTGTAGCCTATCGCGATTGCGGTTTATCGTATCGCGACACTGCTGCTCGCGTTGGTTGAGATCCAATGACTGTTAGCAGAATATGGAATCGGTGGGTTCAGGAGGGTAATACGGAACGCCGTGCTGGATCCCAACGGCCTCGTATCACTAGCATTCGAGATAACAGGCATCTTATCCGCATGGCTGTAACGGATCGTGTAGCCACGTCTCGATCCCTGAGACAACAGATGGGGACGTTTGCAAGACAACAACCATCTGTACCAACAGTTCGACGACGTTTGCAGCAGCATGGACTATCAGCTTGGAGAGCATGGCTGCGGTTACCCTTGACGCTGCATCACAGACAGGAGCGTCTGCGATGGTGTACTCAACGACGAATGTGAGTGCACGAATGGCAAAACGTCATTTTTTCTGATGAAGCCAGGTTCTGTTTACAGCATCATGATGGTCGCATCCGTGTTTGGCGACATCGCGGTGAACGCACATTGGAAGCGTGTATTCGTCATCGCCATACTGGAGTATCACCGGGCGTGATGGTATGGGGTGCCATTGGTTAAACGCCTCGGTCACCTCTTGTTCGCTTTGACGGCACTTTGGACAGTGGACGTTACATTTCAGATGTGTTGCGACCCGTGGCTCTACCCTTCATTCGATCCTTGCGAAACCCTACATTTCAGCAGGATAATGCACGTCCGCATGTTGCAGGTCCTGTACGGGCCTTTCTGGATACATAAAATGTTCGACTGTTGCCCTGGTCAGCACATTCTGTAGATCTCTCACCAATTGAAAACGTCTGGTCAATGGTGGCCGGGCAACTGGCTCATCACAATACGCCAGTCACTACTCTTGATGAACTGTGGTATCGTGTTGAAGCTGCATGGGCAGCTGTACCCGTACACGCCATCCAAGCTCTGTTTGACTCAATGGCCAGGCGTATCAAGGCCGTTATTACGGCAAGAGGTGGTTATTCTGGGTACTGATTTCTCAGGATGTATGCACCCAAATTGCCTGAAAATGTAATCACATGTCAGTTCTAGTATAATATATTTGTCCAATGAATACCCGTTTATCATCTGCATTTCTTCTTGGTGTAGCAATTTTAATGGCCAGTAGTGTAGTACCAAATATTCAAATAGCCGTTCATGTAATTTCTTCTGGAAGCCAGTCAGTTGCACCCGCCGGAGGTATCTGACATTACTCCATCTTAACTAGAATTACGCTCTACCGAAACTGCAGTACTGTAGTTTTGGTACAGTAAATTAATGACGTAGTAGATGTTAGCATTCGTAGAGAAACAAACATAAATTAATTTATAAGAGAGAGACTGGAAGCCGACGAGTTATCTCCGTTTGTTGTTTTCCACATAATCAGAAACGCACTTCGTTCAGTGTTAATCCATTGAATTTTATCAGTATTAAAAAAACTGGTATAGTGATACGTAATCAAATAATGAGATATGTAAAAAGGCAGGCAAGGCAAGACAACAAGTGTCTGGCGCAGTTGTTAGATCGGTTGCTGCTGCTACAATGGCAGGTTATCAAGATTTAAGTGAGTTTGAACGTGCTGTTATAGTGGGCGCGCGAACGATGGGACACGGCATCTCTGAGATAACGATAAAGTGGGAATTTTAGCGTACGACCACTTGTTGAGTGTACCGTGAGTATCAGGAATCCGGTAAAACATCAAATCTCTGACATCGCTGCAGATGGAAAAAGATCCTGTAAGAATGGGACCAACGACGACTGAAGAGAATCGTTCAACGTGACAGAAGTGCAACTCTCGCGAAAACTGCTGCAGATTTCAATGCTGAGCCATCAACAAGTGTCAGCGTGCGTGGATTGATAATGACTGGAAACATGTGGCCTGCTCGGACGAGTCTCGTTTCAAATTCTATCGAGCGGATGGACGTGTACGGGTGTGGAGGCAACCTCATGAATCCATGGATCCTGCATCCCAGCAGGGGATTGTTCAAACTGGTGGAAGCTCTGTAATGGTTTGGGGTCTACGCAGCTGTAGTGATACGGTTCCCCTGTTACGTCTAGATACGACTCTGACAGGTGACACGTACGTACGCATCCTGTGTGATCACCTGGATCCATTGGTGTCCATTGTGCATTTCGACGGACGTGGGCAATTTTAGCAGGACAATTCGACACCCCTCATGTCCAGAAATGCTACAGCGTGTCTCCAGGAACATTGTTCTGTGTTTCAACACTTCCGCTGGCCGCCAGACTCCCCAGACGTGAACATTATTGAGCGTATTTGGGATGCCCTGCAATGTGCTGTTCGGAAGAAATCTCCACCCCCTAGTACTCTTACATGTTTATGGACAACCCTGCAGGATTCATGCTGTCGATTCTCTCCAGTACTACCTCAGACGTTAGTGGAGTCCGTGCCACGTCGTGTTGCGGCACTTCTGCGTGCTCGCGGGAGCTCTGCACGATACTAGTCAGGTGTACCAGTTTCTTTGGC
Organism: Schistocerca cancellata; assembly: GCF_023864275.1. Classification (NCBI taxonomy): domain Eukaryota; kingdom Metazoa; phylum Arthropoda; class Insecta; order Orthoptera; family Acrididae; genus Schistocerca; species Schistocerca cancellata. The sequence continues at coordinate 1,098,686,751 of NC_064626.1, read as the reverse complement.
TCTTCAATGTAAACTGACGGTGCAAGTTCTGTTTACAAGAACAAACATGAAAAATTCTATGTAACTATTGTTATTTTGTACTCAATAGAACGTTCTCCATCACAGTCAAAGGCAGGGGGTTTCCTGTTATTGGTGATAAGAGCGCAAGTTGTTTACGAATCTCAGAAACCTGTTTCATACGTGCTTGGCGAAGCACTGAGACGATGACTGATTTCCAGTTTCTTCTACTTTGGTTTTTTCCAAATTTTACCTTTTTTTAGGATACTGCGTTTTGTAGTGCTATATTATAAATCTGTATTTTTAGGACAATACTCCTCTGTTTCTCGTTACAAATCAAGTGAGCTCACAGACACACTGGACATAGACGTCTCATTACTTGTTTGAAAAGTGGTCCTTGAAATTTTTCCCGACACTGTGAAGGCTCCTGAGCCACAATAGATTGTCTACGCTTCTGATCGCGATATCGTAAGCGAATAGCCACTGCATTATGACACGTAACTTACCTCTTGTTTTCGATAGTCATCGTATCGTACAATTCCCACACTTCCAGACAATGACGTATGTTGAACACTGGTCACACACTAATGTTCCATAGGTTATGTGGTTCTTTACATATCTTCACTCAGTTTCTAGACGCTTCAACGCTTCCTCCTTCTATGGGAATCTAGTAAGACAGTGAACGCATACGTAAACAAAGAAATCGAAACGAAATAGTGCTCGATAGGTACGGAACACACCTAACCTACAGGTAACGCGATCCATCCCATGATTTTTATCGAAATTACGTGAAATAAATCAGTTTAGACTCTTTGCTTATGTTATTTGTGAATACAGCTATACAGCTACATGCAGGACATATACAGGCTACTAAACAGCACAAAAGATTAAATTCAATAAAATGAATGTATTAGTCTCCAGTAGTACTGTTGGAACTAGTGATGTATTTAGAATTACTTTTTTAATATCTCTTAATCACTGTCTTATTCTAAACCATCGAACTTGTTTTCCAACGAAAGAGTACTTTGCCTGCGACTGAAAATTTAATAAAATTGTTCATTCCGGTGCGGCGTTGGGTAGCCGCGTGGTCTTGGGCGCCTTGTCACGGTTCGCGCGACTCCTCCCGTCGGAGGTTCGAGTCCTCACTCGAGCATGGGTGCGTGTGTTGTTCTTAGCGTAAGTTAGTTTAAGTTAGATTAATTAGCGTGTAAGTTTAGGGACCGATGACCTCAGCAGTTTGGTCCCATAGAACCTTATCACAAATTTCCAAAAAAATTCATTCCGGAACAGTGTGTCAGTCTCTGAAGGATATAACATTACGTACATTACTGCCGTTATCAGGGTGCTTTGAGAGACAGTAACAGGGCATCCTCCTCTAGCAGTACTTTTCCTCAACAGTAGTTGTCGATACCAGTATTCTTTTTCGAATTTTGGACAGGTCAATATAAACTCAGTTGCTTTTCTGAAAAAATACATATAATTCTAAACACAGTAAGTTATAGTTCAAGCTAAAATTTATGGAAATGAATTACTTTATAAAATGTTTCAATCTCGATGTTATAATAGACAAGTACTAGTTCCAAACGTACAGTTAAAATTATTTTTGTTAGAAACATTTGAAATTACGAACTATTGACACACTTAAAATTTCTATTATTGATTACGTAATACTGTACTGGTTACTATGTTTGTTTCTTGATTCATTTATGAAATAATAATCGAAAGTAATAATGTAGCAGAAACTAGTAGAAATTCATTTGTTAGGAAAAATTGTAAACCCTTTGGAATATGTTTATTTCCGCAGAGTGCGAGAGTCGTAAGCACGCCTCTGATGTGATCGGACGTGTTTTTATACTTGGCGCGAACAATGTCATTTCGGCTTCGTTAATTTGAAAAATCAAAATACTGCATGATATACTAAAACCTTCAATAATTAGATCCGTAGACCAGAACAACTGGAGCCAACTGTGTATGACAAGCTTCGTAACCTAGAAATTTTGTTGTAATCTTCGCTCCTCTCAAATCTCCATAACAAACTAATGTGGACAGTAGATGGAAATAGGAAGGAGGGGGAGACTACAAGGCGGACCACTGATCTGAATGACACAAGCGTGATTGAAGGAACCGATTGAAGCTTTGTTAAGAGTAACTTCCCTCAAATTGCCAGTATTTTAGCGAAGCAAGAGAAAACCTAAATAAGGATTCCAGAAGAGGAATTTGAACCTACTGCCTTCAGAATATGAGGTTATTGTTTTACCACTACATCACTTATTTCAGTAGCTCGTTTTAAGTTTCCAGTTTTTGGTTGGGGAGATACATTGATCCAGATACCATCGACAATGGTAGCGGAATTCATAATAATGTACACGGCAAATAGACGTAGAAATTTAGAAAAAATGTTGTATACGGTTAGTAAACCAACAACTTATCACGATTATGCAAGAAAGTAATAGGAATTCGAAGTTTGTTAGTAGGTACTTTCGAAGTACGCTTTAGCTGCTTCATAATAGCATAACGAGGAAAAACATTATAGATCCCTTACTAGGGCACTTAGGCTAGAAAAGTTAAAAAGTGAAATGGATAGGTTAAAATTAGGTATAGCGGGAGTTAGTGAAGTTCGGTGACAGGAAGAAGAGGACTTCTAGTCCGGTAAATGCACGGGTAAAAATACAAATCAGTTAGGGTAATGCAGGAGTATGTTTAATAATGAGTAAAAAAAATAGGAAAACAGGGTAAATTACTTGGAACAGAGTAGTGAACGCATTATTATAGCCAAAAAAAGACACGAATCCCACACCCACCACATTAGTACAAGTTAATATGCCAGCTAGCTCCGTAGATGATGAAGAAATTGAAAAAAATGTGTTTGATGTTGTTGTGGTGGTCTTCAGTCCAGAGACTGGTTTGATGCAGCTCTCCATGCTACTCTCCTCGGTGCACGCTTCTTCATCTCCAAGTACCACCTACTGCAACCTACATCCTTTTGAATCGGCATAGTATATTCATCTCTTGGTCTCCCTCTACGATTTTTACCCTCCACACTGCCCTCCAACACTAAATTGGTTATCAATTGATGCCTCAGAACATGTCCTACCAACCGATCCCTTCTTCTAGCCACGCTGTGCGACAAATTACTCTTCTCCCCAATTCTATTCAGTACCTCCTCTTAGTTACGTGAATAATCCATCTAATATTCAGCATTTTTCTGTATCACCACATTTCGAAAGCTTCTATTCTCCTCTTGTGTAAACTATTTATCGTCCATGTTTCACATCCATACATGGCTACAATCCATACAAATACTTCCAGAAAAGAATTCCTGATATTTAAATCTATACTCGATGTTAACAAATTTCTCTTCTTCAGAAACTCTTCTCTTGCGGTTGCCAGTCTACTTTTTATATCCTCTCCACTTCGACCATCATCATTTATTTTGCTCCCCAGACAGCAAAACTCATTTACTACTTTAAATGTCTCATTTACTAATTTAATTCCCTCAGCATCACATGACTTAATTCGACTACATTCCATTATCCACGTTCTGCTTTTGTTAATTTTCATCTTGTATCCTCCTTTCAAGACACTGTCCATTCCGTTCAACTGCTCTCTCAGGCCCTTAGCTGTCTCTGGCAGAATTATGATGTCATCAGCAAAACTCAAAATTTTTCTTCCTTCTCCTTGGATTTTAATTCCTACTCCATATTTTCCTTTGTTTCCTTTACTGCTTGCTCAATAACATCGCGGATAGGCTACAACACTGACTCACTCCCTTCCCAACCGCTACTTCCCTTTCATGCCCCTCGGCTCTTGTAACTGCCATCTGGTTTCTGTACAAATTGTAAATAGCTTTTTGCTCCCTGTATTTTACCCATGCCACCTTCAAAATTTGAAAGAGAGTATTCCAGTCAACATTGTCAAAAGCTTTCTCTAAGTCTACAAATGCTAGGAACGTAGGTTTGCCTTTCCTTAATCTTTCTTCTAAGATAAGTCGTAAGGTCAGTATTGCCTCACGTGTTCCAATGTTTCTACGGAATCAAAACTGATCTTCCCCGAGGTCGGCTTCTACCAGTTTTTCCATTCGTCTGTAAAGAACTCGTGTTAGTATTTTGCAGCCGTGACTTATTAAACTGATAGTTCGATAATTTTCACACCTGTCGGCACCTGCTTTATTTGGCATTGGGATTATCTCATACATCTTGCTCACCAGATGTAAGAGTTTTTGTCAGGACTGGCTCTCTGAAGGCTATCAGTGGTTGTAATGGAATGTTGTCTACACCACGGAGCCTTGTTTCGACTTAGATCTTTCAGTGCTCTATCAAATTCTTCACGCAGTATCATATCTCCCATTTCATCTTCGCCTACTTCCTCTTCCATTTCCATAATATTGCCCTCAAGTACATCGTCCTTCTATAGACACTCTATATACTGACTGGTTTTCCATCCGAGCTCTTTATATTCATACAAGTGTTTCTGTTTTCTCCAAAGGTCTCTCAAATTTTCCTTTAGGCAGTAACTATCTGCCCCTAGTGATATACGCCTCTACATTCATACATTTGTCCTCTAGTCATCCCTGCTTAGCTATATTGCACTTCCTGTCGATCTCATTTTTGAGACGTTTGTGTTCCTTTCTGCCTATTTCAATTACTGAATTTTTATATTTTCTCCTTTCATCAATTAAATTCTGTTACTCAAGGATTTCAACTATCCCTCGTCTTCTTACCTACTTGATTCTCTGCTTTCATCTTTCAAAGCTACCCATTCTTCTTCTATTTTATTTCTTTCCCCCGTTCTTGTCAATCGTTCCCTAATGCTCTCTCTGAAACTCTCTAGAACATCTGGTTCTTTCAGCTTCTCCAGGTCCTGTCTCCTTAAAATTCTACCTTTTCTTCAGTTTTAGTCTACAGCTCATGATGAATAAATTGTGTTCCGACTCCAAACCTGCCCCTGGAAATGTCTTAAAATTTAAAACCTAAAATATCTGAAACCTTCCAGTGTCTCCAGGCCTCTTCCACGCATACAACCTTCTTTCATTATTCTTAAACCAAATGTTAGCTATGATTAAGTTATGCTCTGTGCAAATTTCTACCAGGCAGCTTCCTCTTTCATTCCTCGCCCCATTCCATATTCACCTACCACTTTTCCTTCTCTTCCTTTTTCTACTATCGAATTTCTATTTCAGATAGATTATATAATTGTAAGACGAAGATTTAGGAACCAGGTTTTAAACCGTAGGACATTTCCAGGGGCAGATGAGGACTCTGACAACAATTTATTGATTATGAGCTGTAGTTTACAATCGAAGAAACTGCAAAATGGTAGGAATTTAAAAAGATGGGACCTGGATAAAATGAAGGCACCTGAGGTTATAAGGAGTTTCAGAGGGAGTATTAGGGAACATTTGACAAGAAAGTGGGAAAGGAATAGAGTAGAAGAAGAATGGGTAGCTTTGAGAGATGAAGTAGTGAAGGCAGCAGAATCTCAAGTACATAAAAAGAAGAAAAAGCCTTGAGTAACACAAGAGATACGGAATTTAATTGATGAAAGGAGAAAATACAAAAAAGGCAGGAAATGAAGCGGGTGAAATGAAATACACACGTCTAAAAAATGAGACCGACAGGATGTGGAAAAACACTGAGCGAGAATGGCTAGAGGACAAATGTGAGCGTATTTCACTAGGGGAAAGATAGATACTGCCTACAGGAAAATTAAAGAGATCTTAGGAGAAAAGAGAAGTAGCTGTATGAATATCAAGAGCTCAGATGGAAAACCAGTCCAGAGCAAAGAAGAGAAAGTGGAAAGGTGGAAGGTGTGTATTGAGAGTCCATACAAAGGAGATGTACATGAAGGCAATATCACGGAAATGAAAGAGGACGTAGATGAAGATAAGATGGGAGATATGATACTGAAAGATCTAATTCGAAAAAAGGCCCCGGGTGTAGACAACATTCCGCTAGAACTGCTGACAGCCTTGGGAGAGCCAGCCATGACAGAACTCTTCCATCTGGTGAGCAAAATGTTTTAGACATGCGAGATACCTTCATGCTTCAAGGAAAATATGATTGCAATTCCAATGAAAGCAGCTGCTGACCGGTTTGAAAACTGCCAAACTATCAGTTTAATAAGTCATGTTTGTAAAATACTAACACGAATTCTTGGAAAAACTGGCAGAAGCTGACATACGGGAAGATCAGTTTGGATTCCGGAGAAATGTAGGAACACGCGAAGCAATACTGAGTCTATGACTTTTCGTAGAAAATAGGTTGAGAAAAGGTAAATCTACGCTTATAACATTTGTATACCTAGAGTAAACTTTCGACCGGAACACTCTTTCAAATTCTGAAGGTACGGGAAGTAAAATACAGGGAGTGAAAGGCTATTTACAATTTGTACAGAAACCAGACGACAGTTATAAGACTCGAGAACATGAAAGGAAAGCAGTGGTTGAAAAGGGAGGGATACAGGGTTGTAGCCTGTCCCTGATGTTATTCAATCTGTATACTGAGCAAATAGTAAAGGAAAGAAAAGAAAAATTTGGAGTAGGAATTAAAGTCCAAGGAGAAGAAATAAAAATTTTGACGTTTGTGGAAGACACTGTAATTCCGTCAGAGACAGCAAAGGACTTGGAAGAGCAGCTGAACGGAATGTAAAGAACCTGGAGAGTACGATATAAGATGAACATTAAGAAAAGCAAAATGAAGATAATGGAATATAATCGAATTATGATCTCTAAATCGTTCAAAATTAACAAAGGATTTATCTCCAAATTTATTCAAAATATATCTACGGATCGCCTTACAAAACTGGAAAAATAAATGCAGTAGAATGAGAATTCTCTAAGAAGACCACTGTGTGTATACTCTTTTATTTGCAGGTAACAAGTGGTTCTGCGATTGCTGAGGATGATATCTGCCGGCCAGTGTGGCCACGCGGTTAAAGGCGCTTCAGTCTGGAACCGCGCGACCGCTACGGTCGCAGGTTCGAATCCTGCCTCGGGCATGGCTGTGTGTGATGTCCTTAGGTTAGTTAGGTTTAAGTAGTTCTAAGTTCTAGGGGACTGATGACCTCAGATGTTAAGTCCCATAGTGCTCAGAGCCATTTGAACCATTTTTTTGATGATATCTCCTATTTGATGAGAAAATTAATAGAACGATATAGCAAAATTGTGGCTGAAATTGAACATGAAACAGAGAGAATTCCTAACCCCTGAAATGCAATCGGTAGATCTTGAAATATCAGACAAAGCAACGGTCGGTAATTGTAAGAGTTATAAATAAATGGTTCAAATGGCTCTGAGCACTATGGGACTTAACATCTGAGGTCATCAGTCCCCTAGAACTTAAAACTACTTAAACCTAACTAGTCTAAGGACATCACACACGTCCATGCCTGAGGCAGGGTTCGAACCTGCGACCGTAGCAGTCGCGCGCGGTCCGGACTAAAGCACTTAGAACCGCTCGGCCACAGTTATAAATACCTAGAGTGTAATTAATAGACGGAATACGTGAAGATGTCTTAAGAAATAGATTGAACTCAGGAAGGAGATCAATTTCGAAATTGAACTCTCTCGTTTGGTCCAGAAAAGTTGGCATTAAAAACCCATTATTATGCCAATTACTATCTATCGTTCAGAGTGACATCTATGGAGATGAATCATAAGAAGATAGAAGCTATAGAAATGGACTTTCCAAGACAAGTATAAAATATCTTCCATTTGGAGCATAGAACAAATTAATATGCATGGAAAAAAACAGACAAGAAAGACACCATAATGGATAGAACACATACAAGTATTTTGGTTTGGACACTTAATGGGAATGGGACAAGAAAAAATTTATAAAAATATTTTTGAATACAGTCCAACGAACAGGAGGTACAGAAGAAGAGCATGACATAAATGGTCATGAGATAGAAGAGGGTATGACCAAAACACACACATGCAGAAACTGCACAGCTTTTTTAATGTGGGTATCGCTACCAGCCAAATGTCCACTAGGATTAATGACCACTGCCAAATTGTTTCTAAGTAAAAGAAAAAGTTTACCAGCCAGTGGTACTAAGTGCAGCTGAGCACAGTTTCAGTGGCTGCTTCACAACCCAGGCTATTTGGATCCTTCCATCTACCACCAGCTTTCCTCAACTATGCTGATGGGAGCTGTGCATACAATACGTCCTCCACTCCTGTAATGGTCCTGGCCTGAGTCTCAGATAACTCACTGGTCCACACCCTCCAACCAGCAGTTTCTCCTGTCTCTGTTCTGTCACCCCGTCACAATTAACGTCCCCACGTCACCTTCAGAGTGTGCCCCTCCCCACCGGTCCCTACAGTCGTGCATCACATGCCTAGCCAGTATTCCTGCCACCCATGCCTCCCACGTTCCTAGCCGAGAAACCTACTGCCTGCCTGCCTCCAAGCTGCTAGCTACTCACCCCCAATCCCTTACACCCGCCTCCCTCTCCCACCACTCACCCCACCTGACTCTGCCACCATCACAATTTCCTGCCGAATTACAGAGCGAGGTAGCGCAGCGATTAGCACACTGAACTCACTTTAGGAAGTATGACGTTTCAAACCCACTTCCGGCCATCCAGATTTAAGTTTTCCGTGATTTGCCTAAAACGCTTAAGGCAAATGCACTTATGGTTCCTGTGAAAGAGCACGGCCAATTTCCATATCCTTCCTTCCCCAATTTGAGCTTGTGCTCCGTCTCTAATGACCTCATTCTGGGCGTACGTTAAACACTAACCCCATCCTGCTTCTGCTGCTCCTTCTCCTCCTCTTTCTCCTGCCCTAATCAACTCTGGCACCAGCCGCCACCATATAGGGCAAAAGTGTGTGTGTGTGTGTTTGTGCATGTGTGTGTGTTGCGTGTATGCCTGTGTTTTCTGCCTGTATTTTACTCTAGCTTGTAAAAACTAGTCAGTCTTCTTCCCTTTAGTGTTGACCTATCGACCAAGCTCCTGCTTTCCCGTGAGTGATCTCTAATCCAAAGTCTTGATCACTTTTAGAGACTAATGTATAGCAGTTCTTATGATGAAGGCTTGATCTTCGAAACGAATAAACGTTTTTGTGTTTCTCACTGTAAATAGGTGGTTGACCTTATGTTTTAACTCTGGCTGTAACAACCACAACCTCGAATTGATTATGAGTAAAATCTAAGACGAGGCGATTTAGCTGGCTAGTCGATGTGTAACTATATACACTCCTGGAAATGGAAAAAAGAACACATTGACACCGGTGTGTCAGACCCACCATACTTGCTCCGGACACTGCGAGAGGGCTGTACAAGCAATGATCACACGCACGGCACAGCGGTCACACCAGGAACCGCGATGTTGGCCGTCGAATGGCGCTAGCTGCGCAGCATTTGTGCACCGCCGCCGTCAGTGTCAGCCAGTTTGCCGTGGCATACGGAGCTCCATCGCAGTCTTTAACACTGGTAGCATGCCGCGACAGCGTGGACGTGAACCGTATGTGCAGTTGACGGACTTTGAGCGAGGGCGTATAGTGGGCATGCGGGAGGCCGGGTGGACGTACCGCCGAATTGCTCAACACGTGGGACGTGAGGTCTCCACAGTACATCGATATTGTCGCCAGTGGTCGGCGGAAGGTGCACGTGCCCGTCGACCTGGGACCGGACCGCAGCGACGCACGGATGCACGCCAAGACCGTAGGATCCTACGCAGTGCCGTAGGGGACCGCACCGCCACTTCCCAGCAAATTAGATACACTGTTGCTCCTGGGGTATCGGCGAGGACCATTCGCAACCGTCTCCATGAAGCTGGACTACGGTCCCGCACACCGTTAGGCCGTCTTCCGCTCACGCCCCAACATCGTGCAGCCCGCCTCCAGTGGTGTCGCGACAGGCGTGAATGGAGGGACGAATGGAGACGTGTCGTCTTCAGCGATGAGAGTCGCTTCTGCCTTGGTGCCAATGATGGTCGTATGCGTGTTTGGCGCCGTGCAGGTGAGCGCCACAATCAGGACTGCATACGACCGAGGCACACAGGGCCAACACCCGGCATCATGGTGTGGGGAGCGATCTCCTACACTGGCCGTACACCACTGGTGATCGTCGAGGGGACACTGAATAGTGCACGGTACATCCAAACCGTCATCGAACCCATCGTTCTACCATTCCTAGACCGGCAAGGGAACTTGCTGTTCCAACAGGACAATGCACGTCCGTATGTATCCCGTGCCACCCAACGTGCTCTAGAAGGTGTAAGTCAACTACCCTGCCCAGCAAGATCTCCGGATCTGTCCCCCATTGAGCATGTTTGGGACTGGATGAAGCGTCGTCTCACGCGGTCTGCACGTCCAGCACGAACGCTGGTCCAACTGAGGCGCCAGGTGGAAATGGCATGGCAAGCCGTTCCACAGGACTACATCCAGCATCTCTACGATCGTCTCCATGGGAGAATAGCAGCCTGCATTGCTGCGAAAGGTGGATATACACTGTACTAGTGCCGACATTGTGTATGCTCTGTTGCCTGTGTCTATGTGCCTGTGGTTCTGTCAGTGTGATCATGTGATGTATCTGACCCCAGGAATGTGTCAATAAAGTTTCCCCTTCCTGGGACAATGAATTCACGGTGTTCTTATTTCAATTTCCAGGAGTGTATGTATATCTCTGTGAACAACGCTGTTGTCATCTATGTAGACAGAAATGTACACAAGATACACGGGTGTAGGAGTAAGGCTAACACTAAGTCAGTGGGAATGTCGTGATTCCATCACAGTAGGCGGATGCGTGGGCGCAAGTACAGAAAACACTCCCAAAACATCACATACACACCTCCGGCCTGAACTACTCCTTCCACGCGTTGGTGGGTTAAGCAGTCAGTGAACTCGACGCCTTGCATCATTTGGAATGAGGTAAAATCGCGAGACGTCGGTTCTCATTACACAACTCCTCTCAACTACTGTACAGGTTCTGCATTGCTTGACTCACGGTAGACGGTCAATTTTATGCGACGCTGTGAGCAACGGTCTTCTGCAAAATACCCGACTCCAAAAGTCCATTGCATTTAGTACCTTTCTCAATGTCCGCTCCGAAATTCTATGAGATGGACCTGATAGACAGTAGTAATTGCTGTCGGATTGGTAACTGATAGTCAGTGAGAAGCCATGATTCTCGTCTCCGAATCGCTGCTGGTTACTATCTTTTAAGGACCACTGTCTTTTGTCGTATCACATGGCTGCAAGTTGTAAACCAGTCCTTGTAGACACGTTGGATTGTCCGCTCTGATGCGCCAAAAAGTCGGGTAACTTCATTCACGGTGTGCTCATAAGCACGTCACAACGCGGCAGCTTTTTCCTGCGTTCCTGTGAAATATCCACCTTTAAGCATCTTACTGCAGCGATTCCACACGAGTGACAGTACTCACCACTCCACTACCATTACGTATGTCAGTAGTCGAGACACAAAAGACTGCTAGGTACTACCTCTACCCCACTTACAGCTCTGTAAAGCGAAGCTAGGCTCTTTTAAAGGGGTAAATAATATTTTCTCCGGTGGTCACAAACGATCAGGTCGATTTGTTTTATATAAATGACGCATTGGAGTCATAAGTTTACGCACAGTAAGTACCGCTGCAGCCTATTCACGCGTCTATACCGCAGCAGCTACACAGGGCAGGTGCATATAAGTTGTAATCCCACCACAATAACAGGTTAACTTCATAATCAACTGGCAGTCACATTAATAAGAGCAAGATCAGTAATAGAACAACTGAACATGACTTCAGAATATTTAGTTACGGTGAACAAAATTTATCTACAGTAACAATACCATCGTGTGTTATCGCGACCAGGTCAAGATCTGTCTGAATCTACAAAGTTCCTCCTCCACTGTGTCCTACTTCTGTACCTCTGTTGCTAACCAACTTGTAGGGAAACCAGTTGCAGACTTTTCTGTGGCCCCGTAACTTCTGTAAGAGGGACTCAAGTAAAAACGGGCCAGAGGGAAATATACTGACTAATCTGCTTATTATATCAAAAGTAATCGCCACATCTGTTAATACTTTTATCCCACTTTGAGACAATACGGCCAATGCCTTCACGGAAAAATGTTTTCGGTTGCTTACGGACCCAAGATTGTACCCAAGCGTCCACCTCTTCACCGAATATGGAAATCTCATGGACAGAGATTAGGACTTTATGGAGGATACGCAAAGCGAGTATATGTATAGCGAAACTTCTGCAGCGTACTCGAAACAATTTTGTAAAATTCCAGTTCTGTGTTTTTGAGCACGGAAGAAAGACATTGGTTCAAATGGCTCTAAGCGCTATTGGGCTTAACATCTGAGGTCATCAGTCCCCTAGAAAGTGAATTGGTAAGCATAACTAACGTGTCAATATGAATAAAAAGATCCGAGTGAATATATGGAATGAACATATGGGAACAATTTAAGTACAACCGTTAAATCAAATAATTCAGAGCAAGCAGGAGATTAAGCCTCAGCAAGAAGTCCACAAATATAAGGCCTGTCTTTCGCGCTTCGGAAACGCCAGGTGGGATATATTACAAATAATCTTATAAAAGCAGAAGGGTTTCTCTGCGAAAAAGTCATTACAGTTTAACATAGTTTATTCAAATAAAACGTCATATTAAAAATTCACAAACTAATCTAATTCTTATATTGAGTGCTGTGATACATTGCGGTGATAAATGAGAAGGAAATCTGCAGTAAGCATGGGAAAAGTTCACACAAACATACACGATCCACACACACAGTAATGGAGACAAAAAGAATCTTGCCAGTCACAGTAATTCAGAGGCTCACAGACTCATCCCTATCGCTGTGATTCAATTATTGTGAATAAGAATACTATGGAACACTTTCCGAAAAAGAAATTTATTTGCATCACTTTGCACATCAAATTAAGCTGTTCAAATGGTTCAAATGGCTCTGAGCACTATGGGACTTAACTTCTGAGGTCATCAGTCCACTAGAACTTAGAACTACCTCGGCCGGCAATTAAGCTGTTCTGACGTGAAACATCGGCAAATACCGTGAATATTTATGAACAAAGCAGAATTATTAAGATTCGTGGAATCTTCAAGAACACAAATATAAATCGTATAGACACAAATAGCAATAAAATATCAGGCGGAATTAAGAATAAAATTTATTTAACATGGTATTGAAATTACACACCGTGAAATCACCACCAAATGGTGTGAAAAAAGCTGCACAGTCTGAAAATTGAAACGAGATAAAAAGTAGAAAAAATAAAGCACACACACACACGATAAAACATCACAGATACAATCCAGTTAAAAGAGAACCTTTGCTGAGGTTACGAAATTCCTACACCACGTGTTCAGGATACTCAAAGCAAGGACCGGAAAAACTTACTAAATACAGAAAATGTATTTGTCACTACACTCTAAAAAATATAATGATTCGACTACCGAACTTTAAAACTGACTAGAAAATCAAACGCGTACTTTTAAGATTTACCATCTTCACTCACCCGGCGTCCAATCCAGAGTGCCGAGACCACGCTGTCCGTGCAACGAACTCGCCCCCTCGTAGCCGGAGGAGATCAGAGGGGTCCTTTCCGCCACAAACTTAACTACTGTCTAAGGCCTATGGAAAGGGTACAAATCTCTTTGCTTTGACTGAGAAAGTTACGTTGGCTACACTGTTGCTAACACAGCAGACAGCCAGATGTTGGGTACTGCTACCATTTATACGACAAATTTAACATACAAACCCACTCACTCATTCACACAGACGATAAAGCGAGGAAGGAAATTAGGGAGCACAAAATATAGGTGATGTACGTACATCGTATTGGATGCTTACTGAGAAAATTAGTACTTTAATGTAACTGTGTACCAATGAATTGGGACAAATACGAAGTATAGAACTATATTTCAAGTAATTGAGCGTGACTGCACAGAATACAAGTTAAATAGTATGAAACGAATCTAACAGAGACGTTTCACCAACTCATAACTGTACAGGATTTCTTATTTCCTCATCTCTCATTTAGCACAGGGTCAAAGGCTATCCTTACGATTTTTTGTTGAAAAATCATATAAGATATTTTCATTTGTGAGTACTTCGCATCTACAAAAGCACTGGTAGATCAATTCCCTTTAGATCTGGCGTTTAAACTTTCTGGATCGATTGTGTAATTTATGAATGCATTAACAGCTTCGATCCTTAAAGTGATCTCTGTCTGCCCAAATGCATTCTGTGTGAACTCTCTCCCAGGTAAACAGTGTGTGTTTCGCAGAATTGCCTATGACCTGTTGTGGCCGATGTAGACTTCTTTTCCCGGCTTGTTCCCTGCCAGTGACGAGATAATGTGTTTTAGACTCATTTACGACAGCATTCTTTCTGCATACTGCCGTCTCCATGACCTTTCCTCCGAGCTAATCATTATGGCCGCAGCATCAGCATATGACAAAGAATGATATTCTTATCTCTCACTTCAATTCACAGTACCAATGTAGTAGCAGTTAAGCCTCACACAGAGTAACACAGCGCTGGTTCCATACAATGCCAGTAGGGAACAATGCAGCTTAGGTAATGACGACAGCTGAAAGGGATCATTTACTTACATACGTTCGAATTAGTCGACACATTCTACCTATCCGTACAGTCACACTGAATTATTAATAATAACTACAGCATTTGGAACAAAACTTGTGACTACAACGCTGTTGTTCAGAGAGGCTCCCCTGTTGTTTCTTCTCAACCCCTATTGTTAATGGTCTCGAGTGTGCTTTCTCCCTTCTTGATTCTAGTCTCTTCATGTTCTTGTATCTTCTGTCAGCTTTAGCCTCATCCATGTCTCGGTCGTTTTCTCTGTCCTTCCTTCGATCAAATTAGGAAATTCAGATGAATGACGAAATAGGTGGCTAACCAAGCTGTTCCTCCTAGCGGTGATCGTTTTGAATAGCCTCCTTTTCCCTCTTGCTCTTCTCGATACTTCTTCGCTTGAGATTCTGTCAGTCCATGATATCTTCTAAATTCTCCTCCAACAACACATATCAGAAGTTACCAGTACTTTCTTTTCAATCTTCCTCAGCGTCAAAGTTTCTGCCCCATACGAGCAAACTGTTCAAACATAGCTCTTTACTGATAGTCAAGGAGAGACTGTTTGATATCAGCAGTATTCTTCTCTAGGTTTTTTCTCTTGGCTATTCCAGCTCTAACATATAACGTACTCCTAAGGTGAAACTTCCTGGCAGATTAAAACTGTGTGCCGGACCGAAACTCGAACTGGAAGGTAGGAGACGAGGTGCTGGCGGAAGTAAAGCTGTGAGGAGGGGCCGTGAGTCGTGCTTGAGTAGCTCAGTTGGTAGAGCACTTGCCCGCGAAAGGCAAAGGTCCCGAGTTCGAGTCTCGGTACGGCACACAGTTTTAATCTGCCAGGAAGTTTCATATCAGCGCACGCTCCGCTGCAGAGTGAAAATCTCATTCTGGGTTTTCCTAAGGTATCTAAAGGTAGTCACAGGTGCACGACTGTGTTTTGTTTATCATGTCTTGTAAAGTTAACGATTTTGGTTTTGTTCCTGTTGATCTTCATATCGAACTTCTGTGTTGAGATTTGATCTGGTGGGGCACCTTCTGTAGCTCATTTAGACACAATAAGTTATATCTACTGAATGTAGGATCGTGTGAAGCATTCTCCATTAATTGTTATTCGATTTGCTGCCGGTGTCTGAGAATTCCTTCACTGCATTCCTTAAGTACGAATCAAGTAACAGTGGAGAACAGCGGACAATACCAGTGTCTTACTCCTTTTTGACAGACTGTGGTTCGTCCTGCTCTATAACAGCTCGGACTCTTGTAGAGCTGCAGGGATATTCTTTTGTCCATGAATCTATTCCTATAATTAGGAATAGACGAACTTCTTAGCGAAGATCGCTATAAAAATCTTAATTGTAGGTAACCGGTTTCGGTTTCTTCACATTTTCACAAAGGTTATTACAAACTTCTTGTGCCAGTTACACACAAAATCTTTCCATTGAATTTCCAGATACATAAAACAAGAAATGAGCAGTACGTTGGCACGTCTAAAATAAAATTACTATGTACATCACAATTCGCCGAAACACGTTCTCATAATATAATACGTCTTGCCCCCCAGGGTGCGACAATACTGTCAGTAGCCAATGCGTGAGACGTTAATTTTACCAAAACCGATTATCTATAATAAAGATTTTATTAGCGGTCTCCCTAAGAAGTTCTTCTCCTACCTGTCCACTACAGATAACCCCTTCGGGCTCAACGTGAGTAAAGTATTCCTAATCACTTCATCTTCTTGACCAATTTGTTCCAATTCTGTTACTTAACGCTTACTCCATGTTAATGAAGGCAATCGGCATTGGTGTGTTAAGCGTTAATCGTAAAATGAGTATTGTCTGTCCTATTTCAGGGCTCCTTCGAATACTATACTGGTCTTTTCGTAATGTTCTTCTGTTTTCTGCTCTACTTCAGGTGCTATTCTGTACTGTTCGTACTCCTTTGCATTGATGTTCTTCGGAATATAAATCACACTTGTCGGCTAAAAAGCGTGAGATATTTCTCCCTTCATGTAAAAGTCATTTATCATCCGAAATAACATGTGACAGATTTTTGTACGATTGCTTTCAGTACAAATTCTCCATGTGTGGAGAGCGAGCTGCTATACAACTGCGTACTGAATTGAAAAACATCTGTTCCCGTTTTTCAAAAGTTCTTTGGTGCAGGTAAAATGAGTGGAAGGACTAGGCCGACGTGCGTGTAATGCATTTCTTCCACATTGCACTTCATCAAAAGCACATTGCTCAGTCAATTTGATTACAGCAAAAGAGTCCCACCAGACGCAACGATATTCAAAAACAGAAACCTCTCATCTAGTGATGACGATACTGCAAAATAAAGCCATGTATAATTGTAAACAGTGAAATAGCTAAACCCTGTAACAACACCGGGAAGGTTTTCTCTCTTCCAAATTGACTATCGATGCTGGTATTTCTGATAATGAATCGGTCGATACCACCTTCGTCGACAGTCATGCGATTCTCAGCTCCTGTTGGTCTGCTGCCTTTCGTTTTATTTGCTCATCGCTTCTTTCCTTTATCCTCCCATATAAATATGAGAATGTTCAGTATGCTTTTTACACGAAAATAAAATCGTTCTGAATAACTAATCATCCACGTATTTTAGTTTCAAAATGAAGTTAGTTATCAATGTCAACGTCTAACACCGGAAGTGCATATGCTCATACTTCTATCTATTGTACTATAAATCTTTTTTCCTTACTTTGTTACATGAAGGTATGACTTTTCTGTGTCTTTATATACTGTATTTGTTTTACTACTTATATATATATATATATATATATATATATATATATATATATATATATATATGTATATGTATTTATGTCGATGTATAATTGGTTTGTTTTGCAAATATTATTTGTATTTTTACGCTGGGTCTGGCCTAGGGAAAACGATGCTATCGAACGAATACCTCGATAGGTCGTGTGGAGAACCAAAGTGTTTAGGATCTTTGGTAGTGTGAACTCGGCCGCGTGGAGCGCGGGCAGAGCAGAGGCAGTCTGGCTGGAGGAGGGCAGTGGAGCAGGTGTGTTGTGTGACGCTCCCGCGAGTTGCCGTGCTTTCGGGGTTTGGCAGTACGTAATTGCGCTCGACTCGCTATGATAGTTTCTGACACGGTGTCGCGGACGGGAAGCATTAGCTGGCGCACATCGAGAGCCCGTTTCGCCTGGTGACGGTGTCCAGAAGAAGGCGCGCCTACATCCAGCCTCTGCAACAGCGACGGCTGACAATGAGTGACTGTCGCCACCTCCTCGATCGACGACTTCAGACCTTCAATCAACCAACAAGGAAGACTGGAAGCACGTAAAGTTTTAGAACTGTATGGCAGACCTCAGCTTTTCAAACTGTTAAATTTTTCTCACTAAATTACAGAAACGTAGTATGAACCTTTGTTGCTCATTGTCCCAATCGCATTACCAAGCAGGGTCCCTTCCTTTCCGGAATGAACCCGACTGTCGTTGAAATTCAAACGCCAGCATTAAAGTAATATCGTTCGATTTCACTGCTTTAATTTCAAAGTTCAGTTAAGGTGTTCATAGCTGGCTACAATATTTAGATAACACAAGCACAAATTAAGAGTGCGAGTTTTGTTAATATATTTTAGCTTACCTGTGACAGCAGCTCGGCTTGGTATGTACTAAATTTTACTATTGTTAATTGTTCAGAATCATTTAATTGAAGTTCAAAGTTAAACCTCTTATTTCTAAATTGCATAGATTCCAGTAGCTTTTGAAATGATTGTTGAGGTAGCCCAAGACTAATCTTATTTTACTGAATTTCGATGTGCTTCAGAAACAAAGCTCACTATTAATTTCAGTCACTAAATTAACTTTCAATTTTCCGGTTTCATTAATTCTTTTGCTAAATTAAGTCAGAGTGTAGCGAAAATTATTTCTTCTGACAAACTTTCAGTTTTCACACTACACGTGTCAACCTTCAGTTGCCACGCTTCTAGTGCTAATTATATGTGTAATAACCTTTCTTTTTCAATTACTATAGTAATTGTCCATAGGTCTGGCGACCGTAATTTCCCCCAAATCTCAAATATCTAATTACTGCTAGTTAATTGTTAACGTAACGGCCGCACATTTACATTCTTTATTAATTTACCCCTTTTCAAAATTAATTTCCACCAGTTTCATTTGCATTTTTCCTTTCATTTAGATGTAACCCTTTCCTCCCTCTTTACCGACAGTTTAACTTCGGTGACGATTGTTTTTCCCTAATTTCCATTAGGTGCATCCAGTTTAATTTTTCAGTGTCATTAAGGTCGATAAATGAGAGGGAGGTTACATGTGGCGACCTGGTGACAGGACAATCTTCAAATTTGAGGCTGTTCTGGACACGAATTTTGCATTGTGCAAATCTCGTAACAAAGTACTGGTTACGAACAGGCCGTTACGTCTGCGAGAATAAGTAGTGGGAGTAATCCTAATTAGATTTGAGATTTGTCATTTATATTGAAAATTATTAATTATTAAAATGAGTGAAGGCAACAATTACCAAAATTTGGTAGACTTGGATACGGAACAATCGGTCGAACAGTGGGAAACGCGCACCGCGGTACCCATTGTTCAGGGGCAGGCGGCTAGCATGAAAGACGCGACCGCCGAAACGCAACAAAGAGCAGAAATGGAATTCCAAACTTTAGAAAATGTTTCGGAATTGGGAGTGAAAATCAAATCTGAACCCCTTGATGACGAATACGGGGGGACAATTAAAGAGGAAGATGCTACGGAAGTAAAACCGGTAGTTTCCGGGAATTTAACTGATTTATTGAATGTTTTGATTAACGAAATCAAGAGTCAATCGGCAGAAATTAAAGCTCAGGCTGCCAAGCAAGAAGCTCAGTCTGCCAAGCAAGAAGCTCAGTCTGTAAACATTGAACAGAAGCTAGACAGTCAGAACAAAGCTATTAATGTTTTTAACAACAATGTTGGAGTTGTTAACACAAAAGTTGATAAAATCAAAGAAGATATTGTTGTAATTAATACCGAAATCGGTAATCTTAAACAGGAAATGATAGGTGTTCGGGCGGAAATTGCGAGCAAAAATACTCGTTTTAATTCCGAAATTAGCAGAATCGAGAGAAGTGTAGGAGAAGCAGTTGCTCTGATCATCGAGAATAAGGTGACGGAACAAATTCGATTTGTGAAAAAAGAGGATGAACAGAAGGTGGAAACTTTAAAGGCTTTAGTGTCCGAAGTAGGTATTAAAGTGAGGAAGCAGGCTAATACCGCGGAGAGAAAAAGAGGGAAGTGGAAACGCTTGCGACAACCACTTGCCAAGTAATTACGAGAGTTTCGGAATTAGAAAAGAAACTTGACGTAAAACAGAGCTATGTGCCAATACGTGCACATAGTTCGGAATTGTTGACGAAAGAGGAGCGGTTCGACCCCTTGAAAAAAGGTGGTATACACGCGACGGATTTCATTAAAAATTGTGAAAGAGTTTTACCCAGATCATGGACTAATGAGAGAAAAATTAATACGGTTATTGATGTGTTGGCTGGTGATGTCAAGCGTTGGGACTTAAACCTCAACATTACGAACCTGACTTTTGACGAGTTTAAAAATTTGTTTCTGGCTAAATACTGGTCAGAGCAAAAACAACAAAGTGTCTGGCGTGAATTTGTCGTATCGAGGCCTTTCGATACGCATTCGCGTGGCTCGGTGAAGGAGTTTTGTGAGGGCTGGATCCGCAAGTTGGAATATTTGCGTGATCGCCGCACGGAATCCGAAATAGTCTGGGAACTCTACAAGAAGCTTCCAGATTATACAAAACGCTACGTAGGAAGCAATTACAGGACAATCAATGATTTCCTGGAAAGAGTTGAGGACAAGGACAATTGGCGCAATAATCGTGACAGTGGTAGAGGCAGTGGTAACAACAACGGGTACCACAGCAATCACATCAACGATAACTATGGGAATAATGCATACCGCAACCTTGCCAGCAATAACAACAGTGGTTCGGAGCGTGATGACAATCGGTACAACGCAAATAATAACAGGAATGACGGAAACCAGTATCATACTAGCGTGATACGGCCTTCGCAGAATAGTAATAACGCCAGAGGGTGTGATCAGCCGCCTCAGCAGCATCCGGGGAGCGTATCTGCTGGGACGAGACAGGGAAACCATTAGCCGCGCCGGTGAGGAGCCGACTGGGCGTGGAGAAATTTTGGCGGCCCAATAACAGTAGAAAACCGAGGTGTCATCGTTATGAAAATTCCGTATGGAATAATCAACGGCGGGAGAGTGTGCCAGTGTTATGAGAAAGGAGTGCGCCCACAACTATTAGATCAGCTGTATACACGACAGTAGAAAATATATTCACTGTCAGTGAGAACAATTTAAGTGGTGTTCCGAAAATCGATTATAAAGTGGCAGCTGTAACACCCACAGCGGAACTGGAGATTGAGTATAAGAATGATTCGCAAGTGTTAACAGAAGATCAGATGTCGGATAACACGTCCGTCATCGAGCGAGGGGATGCAGAGAGGGATGAGGTCTGGTTAAGGCAGTTCGGTCGCTTATACGGCGAACTAAGAGATTATACGAGCCGGTACGGGAGAAGTGTTTATGGGGAGCGCGGGCAGGATTTGCCGTGTCTCGTCCCGCGGGAAGATAGTGTTTGTGAAGTGATAGAAAGTTCTGGCCCTAACCGGCAGACTTTACCAGAAATAGTTGATGTTAATGGGGAGCACGAGCAAGATCCGTCGTGTTCCGTCCCGCAGGAGTTGGATGTTGAAGTAGTAACGGAAAGTTCTGGCGCTAACCGGCAGACCTTACCGAAAGTTATAGTGGTAGAAGTAGCCGACCCATCCAACGCAAACCTCCAGTTTAAACATTGAGAGAGTATTAAGGAGAAAGATTACGAAAATTTTAGCGATAGCCGGACACGATTGGTAGAAAAGCACGTAGATTACAGCGTGTATGAGATTAGAGCTGACGTTATACGGTCAGACGGTAGCAGTGTGGGTTGCGCAGATCCAGAGGAAGTAATTGCAGATACTACTGGGCACATTCCTCCAGGTACATTGGCAGATGAGATCAATCTGACCAAAGAGGAATCAACGAAGGTGACAATTAGTGAACTGATAGCAAAGCAACACTCACTAGTTGACTAGTTACAGTAAAAGGTTTCGGTATTGGAGGCGGAGCTACAGAATAAGCCTCAGGACGTGTTGAAATTAAAACGGTATGTGAACAGAGACTGCAAAAGCCGCCAGATAAGCCGGATTTAGGATCAAAGCCGGGTGGTTTTTTCTGGAATGACCTGGATATAGACGAGGATTTACTGTGGGAAAATAAAGAAACAGTCGAGGACAAATGTAGACAGATAGTAGTGTCTGTTAATATGCACGACCTACAACTAAACGTGTTGATTGACACCGGAGCAGAATTGATTGCTGTATCTGGGAAAATATTTGAGTTACTGAAAGACAGACCTGGCATCGTAGTTATGCCAGGAACAGAAGTGAAAATTATCGGTGCTACTGGGAAGGCCAGTAAACCGGTCACAAAACAGATTTTTGTCTACTTCGAGATATGTGGGGCACAATTTGAACAAGAGTTTGTCGTCGTGCCAGACTTAACTACGGAAGTAATTATCGGGTTAGATTGGCTATTAAAGTACCGTGCAGTGATTAATTGCGAAAGCAAAACTTTGACTTGTACATCACAAGATAAAACAATAGTAGTTAGTTTTGATGAGGCAGGAGACGGTGTGCATAGGCAATATCAGCCTATACACATTGTCAACTGGCCGGATGTCATTGATGTAGGTATGAATTTGAACTACTGTAACGTGAGGAATCTCGGCATTGACAATAGTGTAGAAAGTGAATTGGAAAGTATTGTAGACGGTGTGTCAAACGTAAGACACGAACAAAGACGAGGCCTGTCTGAAGTAATAATGAGGAATAAGAGTGTGTTTTCAGACAAACCGGGACATGTGGAAGAGATAATCAAACTCCCTCCACGCATTGACATTAGTATTGGTGTGACAAAAAGATCGTTTGCGAGAAATAATGAAGCTAAAAGCCGATGCTCGCATACGTCGTCATGACGCTAAAGCGCGTTTTGCTAAGTTTGCAATCGGAAACTTAGTACGTGTAAAGGCTCATGAGATCTCTAAATTTAAGTTTGTTTATAATGGACCATATAGAGTCAGTGGTATACCTCACACAAATGCTTGTTGCTTAGAGTATCCAAGTTCTGGAAAACTGTTAGGTATACGGAACATTGTAGACTTGAAATTTTACCAACCATGGATTGATTAATACCACAGAATGGGTAATTTGTACAGTATGTAAATATAGAGTGTGGGATTTGAGGATTGGCTAGGTTGCCATGCTTTTGCCTGACCAAGAGATAACTAAAGAAGTTGTAATTAATAAGTAATTAATTTTGATTGAATGATTTAAGAGTAACTGATTATTAGACAAGTGAAAAATCCAAGCTGCTAGTTTAAGTTTCCAGCTGATTCACAGTAGATTAAGGAATGTAAATATGACTTTGTAACTAGCTGTAAGATTTCATGAATATGTGTTTACTAGTCATTGCCGATGTACTTAGACACTGTTTTAAGTTTCAGGCTAGTACATGCGTGTGATGATGGACAGTGTTGGGTTATCCACTGTGATAGTGTTATTGGGCTCATTGAGATTACTCGGGAGTGAGTTTTTCCGAAAGAATTCAGTGAAACGGACGTCCTGGAAATGCCGTTACACAGGCAAGTGAGATCAAGCGTGCCGCACAGGCGGGCGCAACAATACTGGCGAGGCAGAGCCGCTGTCCGCTCTTGAGCCACTGTCGGCTCTTGTGCCACTGTCGGCATTCTTTGTACTTGCGGATATGGAAGGCGGAGTTGTTTTTCTTCCCGGACAGCCTATGAGAAAGAATTCTGTTGTCAACATTTATGTTTTTATCGATCTGCTGTATATTATTTTCTTGTTTAGCATTAAGTGGACTCTCATGACGAGAATATTAATTATGAAAAGGTTATATAATAATGTGTATTCTATGTAATTATTTAATAAAATTGCAGCCAAATAGCCATATACAGTAACTTTGCTTAACATTTTACATTTACATTTTACATTTTTGCATATTCATTTATCGATTTCACTCTTTTACTGCACAGTTCTATGTGATATCGTTCACAGGCTTCATTACACAGTTCACATACACATGTTGCGGTTGGGTTGTGATAAGTTTTGTTTTTGCAGATTAGATGATGAAAGCCGTGAATAGAAAGTCTAGTTACGACATGTCGCTGTTCGAAGTTTGGTGCTGTCCATGAGCGGTTCGTCATTGCTTCGGTGCCATAAAACTCCGGCCATATTTTTTTTCGTTTGTCCTTCATGATCTTCAGTTGCTTTCTGGAAGCCCTGGAGTGTGGCATCATATATTGAAGTCTGATGTCTTCAATTAGGAATGTCTCTCTCGCTAGCAGGTACACTAGTCTAGATCTTGTTGTCTTTGAGAGACCTAGTGCTCTTTTTAGATAGGTCGATTTTACCTTTTCTAGTGTTTCTAGATTTTTTTCTGTCAGGTGGTCCCATATAACCTCCATCCCATAGGCTAGGATTGGTAAGATTTTTGTGTTGAATAATTTCATGGCTGTTTCTAGACTGAGTAGGCGGATGTTTTTGATGTCCTGTATTGCTATTATTGCTTGGGCTGCGCGTTCTGTTGTATGTTTTGTGAAGCATTTGGCTGTTGGTTGCAATGTCACTCCTAGGTATTTAAAGTCTGATGAGATTTTTATTTTTTGTCCTCTAATACTGATTTCCGCATTCTTGGGTGTTTTGCCTCCTTTTCTGAAAATGACCATTTCTGTCTTTGTTATGTTTATGTGTAGTTTGTGTTCACTGCACCATCTGTCTATTTTCTCAACGATTCTCTGCAGCTTCTGTATATCTGTTGATCCTACGGCTATGTCGTCAGCGTATGCATATACATACACATCTTCTTCATTTTCTCCAATTCGGAGTACTTCTTCAGTGGCAAGAATGTACAGCAAAGGGCTCATTGGGTCACCCTGTAAGACTCCATTCGATTGCAGAATGGGGTTCGAAAAAGAGAGGTTGTCTGATATTGTAATTAAGTTGTATTCGAGGATTGACTTGACTATTCTTGCCCATACGCTATCTTCTCCCATTGTGTTTTCCAGTTTTCGGACTATGAGCTCTCTTTCCAATAGGTCAAAGGCTTTGGTAAAGTCTATGAACACTGTGTAGAACATTTGTTTCTTTTGTAACGCATCATGGATGTTGTTTAGAAAAAGCCTGACTGCCGTAAGTGTTGATCTTCCAGATCTGAAACCTATTTGTCGTTCTGGGAGATGACTGTCCACAGAGGCTTGGATTTTTTGTGTTATTATCTTTGAAAACGTCTTGAATTGAGTATTTTCCAGGGCTATACCTCTGTACTTGTTTGGGTCCATTGGGTCTCCTCTACATTTGTAGAGAACTTTTATTGTGGAGTATCTCCATTGTGTCAGAATTCTTCCAAGTTCCAGGCATTTGTTAAATAGTTTGGTCCATATGTGTTGGAGGGCCTCTTTTGCATCTTTTATATGTTCATTATATATATTATCAGGTCCTGCTGCTTTCTTGTTCTTCAGTGCTTTTATTACTTCTTTCACGTCATCTTCATTTAGGGGTTCCCATGTATTGTCTTTTTCCTTAGTTTGATGTTGTTTCTCTTCCTTTGGGGGTGTTTTGAGTCCTCGTTTGTTCAGTATCTTACTGAAGTGGTCTTCCCATTCCTTCAGGTCTATATTTGGTGTATGAGCCATTTTTCTTGGTCTTACTGCTATGTATGGGTCTTTCTCTGCTTCATCCGCTTCTCTTTTTGCCTCTCTTTCTATGTATTCTTTTTTCTTCTCTTCTATTAGTTTTTTGTAGATTCTTCTCTCTTCTGTGTACAGTTTGTGTGCTTCCTCATCATGCTGGTTTCTTAGTCTGTGGAGGGTTCTTAGAACAGTGTTCCTTTTGCTGTAGCATTCAGCATCGAACCATCTTTTGGCCGTCCTTGTTTTGGGGATTGTTTGTATCACTGAATTTTTTAGGAGGTCTTCTATTTGGTCTGCTGCTTTTTCAAGGTCTCCTTCCTCTATGAAAGTTTCTATTTGTGTTAATTGTTCTTGCTGGTTTGTTAATTTTTCTGTATCAATTTTTCTTTGTGTGATTTGGTGGGTCTTTCTTGCTGGCGGTGACGTGACGATATTTATTTTTATCTTCATTGGAATGTGCTTTCGTATAGGAGTAATGGAGTCATGCCATATTGGTTGAATACTTCCTTCTATGTCTCCTCTTGTTAATGCGATATCAATGGTGCTCTTCCCATTGTGGCATATGTATGTAGGTATCTGTCTATCGTTAAGTAGGGTGAAACCATCTTCTTCTAGGGTTTCAACGACTAGTTTTGTTTTATAGTTTTCTGTGTCTATTCTGCAGTTGAGATCGCCTGCAATAATGGTGGGTTTGCTGTTGCATTGTTTGATGAGTGTGACTATTTCGTCAATTATTTCTACAGCATTTGTGAGCGGTTTAAAATAGGCTGCTATTATATTTATGTTTGCCGCTTCTATTAGCATACTATTTTCTTGTTTTATGATTTTTTTGGTGGGCGTCATCCAGGGTTTCAGTAGGATAGATATTCCTCCCATGGGTCGTCCTCTTTCTCCCTTCTTTGCCATTAGGTGATAATTATAGAAATCTTTATGTTGCCAGCTGTCTGTCAGGAAGGTTTCTGTTAGAATTGCAAGGTCCGAGTTTTGCAGAATGTCTGTTGGTGTTAGGTTAAGAGCACTTTTTACTCCCTCTGTATTCCACAAGACTGCATTTATTTCTTGCTCTTCTGGTTTTCTTCTTAGTTTAGTTGAGCTCTGCTCCCTCTTCCATTGATCGTCTTGGGAAACGAAATCGACGTACTTTTATGTTTTCTGGCCAGAATTCTGGTTCTTGTGTGACTTGTAGCTTTTCAAACGGAATGCCTACTTTGAAGGCTTTTTTGTCGCCCAGTGTGCGCAGTTCTTCACATTCTAGTTGTCCCAGTATTCCGTTCTTGTTAAGGTATTTCACTACTGTAGCAGTTGTGGTTGTTCTCTTTAAGTTACCGATGTATAGCCATGCTGTTGTTTCTGCTGCTTGCATTTCTTCGTCTTTTTTGGTACCCATAATGGTTTTATAATTACTCTGGTTTCTTCTGTACCAGCTCCTCCCTGCCACAGTACTCCAAGTCGGTTCCTCTAGTTCATTAACCTGATTTCGGGTTTTATTATGTAGCTCATCTGCATTGACTTGGACTTGTAGCTGATTTTGTTGCTGGAGCAGAGGGTTTCTGTATATTGTCGTTCCCTCTGGTTTAACTTTGTTGTTGTATTTAGTTTGTATGTTGTTTCCATCAGTTTTGGTTTTCTCTGCGTCTAGGTGGCTTTCCTTTTCTAGAGTTTTCTTCATTTGCTCTTGTATTAATATCCCTAGTTGGTTATTTAGGAAATCAGTTATCTCCTCCACTTTATGCCTCAGTTCTCCCATTTCCGTCTTATTTCCGTCTTTTTTTGCTTTTTCCATAAAGCTACCCACAGCGATGTCTCCGTTGAAGTTCTTCTCAGATCCTGTAGGTATCTCTTCCGTCTGTCTCTGTCTGCTATGTGCTGTTTCCTGCGTTTCACCAATAGATGTCGCCACGTGACTAGCAGTCCACTGTCCGCTATGTGCTGTTTCCTGTATTTCGCCAATAGATGTCGCTAGGTGCCCAGCAACCCACTGTCCGCTATGTGCTGTTTCCTGAGTTTCTCCAATAGATGTCGCTAGTTGTCCACCAGTGCAGCTGTCTTCTCCTGCGCTCGTCTCTTGTTGGATGTTCCTAACCTCTCTTATAGGATTCCTATTCTCCACCTTATTTGCTTTTGTTTCGTTTTTCAAATATTGTAAACATTTTCTTATTTCACTCACCGCCTCTAGTAAGTCGTTCTTCATTTCCTTCTTCATATATCCTCCTTCTTCTGCCACTTTTCCGATCATCACAAGAGCGTTCTCAAAACGATACACTGCACTGTCCGCCATCTTCCAGATTTTCTATGTAATTAACTATTAATATGCATATTTTGATCTACCTGTTTTTATGACAATGTACTCTGATTAAATTTGTAAATAGTAATCCATTTCTTGATATTGTGAGGTACTTTGCTAATTTTAGAATAGCTAAACCATTTTCTATGTTTACCATGAATTTTAATATATTGTCAACCTGTTTTCTTTTGTGTAAGATGACAGAGTGGAATAAGGTTAGGATTGTCTCCACTCAATTATTATGGTCTAAAAATTGGTTTATGGTTAATTAGCGTAATGCTAAATTTTCTTGATATTTTGAGCATATGCATTTCCGCTGTTTTTTTTTCCTTTTTTGGACATTTTCTGAGTCTGTTTACGTTACACGAACATCCTCAGACAATGTGGGGCACGTGTAACACCAGAAATGCATATCCTCCTATTTCTATCTAGTGTACTATAAATCTTTTTTTCTTACTTTGTTACATGAAGGTATGACTTTTCTGTGTCTCTATATATTGTAATTGTTTTACTATTTGTACATATATATATATATATATATATATATATATATATATATATATGCATTTATGTCGATGTATAATTGGTTTGTTTTGTAAATATTATTTATATATATATATATATATATATATATATATATATATATATATATATATATGCATTTATGTCGATGTATAATTGGTTTGTTTTGTAAATATTATTTGTATTTCTACGCTGGGTCTGGCCTAGGGAAAACGATGCTATCGAACGAATACATCGATAGGTGAGTGGAGAACCAAAGTGTTTAGGAACTTTGGTAGTGTGAACTCAGCCGCGTGGAGCGCGGGCAGAGCAGAGGGAGTCTGGCTCGAGGAGGGCAGTGGAGCAGGTGTGTTGTGTGACGCTCCCGCGAGTTGCCGCGCTTTCGGGGTTTGGCAGCATGTAATTGCGCTCGACTTGCGATGATAGTTTCTGACATGGTGTCGCGGATGGGAAGCATTAGCTGGCGCACATCAAGAGCCCGTTTCGCCGGGTGACCATGTCGAGAAGAACGCGCGCCAACATCCAGCCTCTGCAACAGCGACGGCCGATAACGAGTGACTATCGCCACTCCTCGATCGACTACTTCAAACCTTCAATCAACCAACAAGGAAGACTGGTAGCACGTAAAGTTTTAGAACTGTATGGCAGACCTCAGCTTTTCAAACTGTTAAATTTTTCTCACTAAATTACAGAAACATAGCATGAACCTTTGTTGCTCATTGTCCCAATCGCATTACCAGGCATGGTCCCTTCCTTTCTGGAATGAACCCGACTGTCGTTGAAATTCAAACGCTAGCATTAAAGTAATATCATTCGTTTTCACTGCTTTAATTTCAAAGTTCAGTTAAGGTGTTCATAGCTGGCTACAATATTAAGATAACACAAGCACAAATTAAGAGTGCGAGTTTTGTTACCGTATTTTAGCTTACCTGTGACTGCAGCTCAGCTTGGTATGTACTAAATTTTACAATTGTTAATTGTTCAGAATCATTTAATTGAAGTTCAAAGTTAAACCTCTTATTTCTAAATTGCATAGATTCCAGTAGCTTTTGAAATGATTGTTGAGGTAGCCCAAGACTAACCTTATTTTACTGAATTTCGATGTGCTTCAGAAACAAAGCTCACTATTAATTTCAGTCACTAAATTAACTTTCAATTTTCCAGTTTCATTAATTCTTTTGCTAAATTAAGTCAGAGTGTAGCGAAATTTATTACTTCTGACAAACTTTCAGTTTTCACACTACACGTGTCAACCTTCAGTTGCCACGCTTCTAGTGCTAATTGTATGTATAATAACCTTTCTTTTTCAGTTACTATAGTAATTCTCCATAGGACTGGCGACCGTAATTTCCACCAAATCTCAAATATCTAATTACCGCTAGTTAATTGTTAACGTAACGGCCGCACATTTACATTCTTTATTAATTTACCCCTTTTCAAAATTTATTTCCACCAGTTTCATTTGCATTTTTCCTTTCATTTAGATGTAACCCTTTCCTCCCTCTTTACCGACAGATTAACTTCGGTGACGATTGTTTTTCCCAGATTTCCATTAGGTGCACACGGTTTAATTTTTCACTGTCATTAAGGTCGATAAGTGAGGGGGAGGTTACAAACGCAAGCTATATTTTGAAATAATTTCCAGTTTTCAGATGTACAGAATTAATATCGCGGTTTACATTTCAGTATCAATGAAACATCTTCGAAGTAATCTTATTACAGTAGTCTTTGATGAATTCTTCTCGGGTTATCAGCCGAGTGGTGTCGTCGTCTTGTCGCAACGTTTCAATGAGTTTCGTACCCATCATCTTTTGGCAAAGTATACTTCGACAGAAGATGATGGGTACGAAACTCGGCTGATAAACCGAGAAGAATTCATCAGTAGAATACGCCGAGAAAGAGTGAAATAGTCTTTAGTAGCCAACTGTTACTTTGCGGCACTAGCCTGTGTTATGACCTTAGATCAGTCAGTCGAAAAGTGTCACGTTACGCTACGCATCTGTTAAGCTTTTTTGTTATGTTTTGTGAAATTTATCTGAGTGATAAATTTATGAATTTAATCTGAAGAATTTATGTGATGAGAGTGGGACGCATTTTCCATTTAAAAAGTACATGAAGAGATTTTTGCTCGTTTGAATAAAGAGCCAAATAGTTATCTTGTGTTTTATTCAAGGAACTGCTAAAAATCGAGACTATAATTAACACTAACTTATCAGAAGAAACGTACCTCGAGACACTGACGCCAAAATTACGTATCTAATCATTTATTCAATGTACTCCTTAGCAAATTAAGTGCAAAATAGAAGTGGTCAACTCTAAAATATCTTCATTTAACTGATTGTTTCTGATAATTTCACTGTGGAAGCTCGATACATTTCAGCTACCACGATATGCTTGACAGATACAAGAACACAAGTTAAAATAATTTAAGGAAAAGCACCATAACAACTGTCGTAAATTCTGCCACAAATCTGTATTCTTAAAACTCACAGTCTTTAAATCCATTAGCATCCACGCATGGAAACTACTACCGGAGAAGTGTTGAGGTAAACTGCATAAAATATTTAAGTACGCCAAACAAATTCTGCACTTATCAACACAGTTACCCTTCATCAAAAACTCAAGGCGAATGAAAGATAAGCGATACTGCTCATCAAATGTCATGTAACTGAGTCCCAATTAAATAGAGCACAGCAACAGAACTGAAACCATCGTGCTCTTAACTCTTGACGCAATCAGCCTTTCTTAAGCTAACGGCATCATCTGTTTGTTTTAATAACGACCAGGGCCACGAAACACTTCTACGCAACTAGCGAGTACACTTGGTTCCACAACCCCGGAGAGAAGACCTATAAAACCGCCTGTAAGTAACAGGGGGCCTTAAAGGAGCCAGGCGACGTAAGTTGAACAAGCAGCCTCGACACATCAGATCACTCGACGGTAAACGCTGCTGTTAATGATACGTACCACGGGGGACAAGAACGCTAAGCCGTGGAAATGGCTCCCGCAGCCGGCAGGCCCAGTCGATTGTCTACATCTACATCTACATGGATACTCTGAAAATCACATTCAAGTGCCTGGCAGAGGGTTCATTGAACCACCTTCACAATTCTCTTTTATTCCCGTCTCGTAAAGCGCGTGGAAAGAACGAACACCTGTATCTTTCCGTACGAGCTCTGATTTCCCTTATTTACTCATGGTGATCGTTTCTCCCTATGAAGCTCGGTGTCAACAAAATATTTCGTATTCGGAGAAGAAAGTTGGTGATTGGAATTTCGTGAGAAGATTCTGTCGCAACTAGAAACTCCTTTCTTTTAATGAAGTCCAGCCCAAATGCTGTATAATTTCTGTGACACTCACTCCCATATTTCGCTGTAATACAAAACGTGCTGCCCTTCTTTGAACTTCTTCGATGTACTCCGTCAGTCCCATCTGGTAAGGATCCCACAACGCGTAGCAGTATTCTAAAAGAGGACGCACAAGCGTAGTGCAGACAGTCTCCTTAGTAAATCTGTTACCTTTCCTAAGTGTCCTGGCAATAAAACGCAATCTTCAGTTAGCCTTCTTCACAACATTTTCTATGTGTTCTTTCCAATTTAAGTTGTAATTCGTAGGTATTTAGTTGAATTTACGGCCTATGTATTTACCTGATATATAGTGTAACCGAAGCTTAACGGATTGCTTTTAGCACGTATGTGGATGACCTCACACTTTTCGCTATTTAGGGTCAATTATCAATTTTCGCACCACACAGACGTCTTTTCTAAATCGTTTTGCAGTTGTTGTTTTTTATCTTCTGATGACTTTATTAGTCGATACCCGACAGCGTCATCTGCAAACAACCGAAGACTGCTGCTGAGATTGTCTCCCAAATCGTTTATATAGATAAGGAACAGCAAAGGGCCTATAACACTACCTTGGGGAACGCCAGAAATCACTTCTGTTTTATTCGATGACTTTCCGTCAATTACTACGAACTGTGACCTCTCTGACAGGGAGTCGGTAATCCATTCACGTTACTGAGACGATATTCCATAAGCACGCAATTTTACTATAAGCCGTTTGTGTAGTACAGTGTCAAAAGCCTTCTGGAAATTCAGAAATACGGAATCGATCTGAAATTCCTTGTCTGTAGCTCTCAACACTTCACGCGAATAAAGAGCTAGTTGTGTTTCACAAGAACGATGTTTTCTAAACCCATGTTGACTGTGTGTCAATAGACCTTTATCTTCGAGGTAATTCATAATGTCCTTACAGGTCGAAGGCTACCTCTGTTGACACTCAGCATCACGCGGCTTCGGTTAGGAGGCATCACTGTCGCAATGAGTTGGATTATGTCGTAACAGCGACGACTTTCAGCCGGCACACTCTTCGTTTCTCCGCCAACAGTTTCGACTTTTATATTGAAACCATTTTATCGTTTTGTAGTGGAATCTGAAATTGACATTGTGTAAGTAAATACAACCAAACGTTTCTATTTTAAGTTTACACGTGTACATTTTAGTACTAAAAATTAAAAAAATATAAACAGTGTGTTGTGGTGAAGCAATACGTAACCCTAACGCAACGGAATTCTTATACCAGATCGAATGACGTACACCATATCAAGAGCTAAGGCTATCTACATGGGACAATCGGAACGACTTTTAAAATACAATGCAAGGGACGGAAAGACTCAGAAATAAAAACATATAAAGTACATCTAACTTCGCAGATAATCTCGTTCAAGACAGCTGAATAGTGAACAGTAACGGAAACAACCGTGAAGAAGGGATACTTTATAGAGGTACAAGAAAAAATTGAAATATATGCAAACCTTCAAAAAATCTACGGAAAAGGCGCTCAATGAGCGTGCAAACTAAGAAACAACAATTTCCTGAGTATGTGCCACACCGATATTGATAGCATCATTTCATGACACTGTGTGTTGTGTCCTGCGGTTGGCAGGAAAGCACTAACAGTCAATTTTAACACACTTTGTTATAATTGAAGAAAAACGCCTCCATCGCATACACTAAATTTTAATCGCAAGGTTTGTGCTCGGTCTGCAGAGTGAAATGACGACCATACACGAAATCATATAATTTCAATTTGACTGTATTTGGTTTGAGCGTCGGTCAATTTTTTTGGATGCGAAAGCCACTGGCCTCTGAACGCCGTCGACCACATGCAAGAGGACCGCACACAGGCAATAGTCTGGGGCATCTGCGGCGACGGTGAGGGTCAGGGAAGGATCGTAAGCTGCCAGACGAGGAGGGCGGGAGAGAGCCGACTTGAGACATGTGAAAGCCAGCTCACACACCGTGTCCCAAACCCAACGAGCACCCTAGCGCAATAATCTGACCAGGGGCGCCGAGATCTCGGGGGCTTGGGGTATAAAACGACGATAATAATTGGTTTGACCGAGGACGGATTGCAGTTGCTTCACGCTGGTGGGAGGAGGCAGGTTTTGAATCACCTCGACATACACCTTAGAGGCGTGTAGGCCGCGAGCATCAATCATGAACCCGAGATAGCTGACCTCACGCGCAAAGAAGTCACACTTTTCTTTCTGGCAACGCAGGTAACCTCAGAAAAAACCTGAAACAGTGGTCCAGCTTGTCCGCGTGGTCCACCGCGGATGAGCCACCGACGATGACATCGTCCAGATAATTGGCCGGCCCGGGCACCTGGCTTGTGAGCCGTTCCAAATTACGTTGGAAAATGGCACAGGCTGAGGCAATGCCAAACGGAAGGCTGTTGCACCAGAAAAGGCCACATGGGGTATTGATCAGGATCTGCTCTGATTCCTCGTCCAATGGCAGACGCAAATAGGCATCGCGCAAATCAATTTTGGCCTAAACAATCGAGCCCGAAGGACGTGTGAGTACGTCATCCACCGATGAGACACGATACGCATCGATGAAAGACTGAGAATTAACCGTGACCTTGAAATCGCCACAGATGCATAAAGCACCGTTTGGCTCCTCGACTATTACGATTGGCGTCGCCCAGCGGCTGTGCGCGACGGGAGAAAGGATGCCTTCGTCTTGTAAGCGGTGAAGTACCACCTGGAGCCTGTCTCGGAGAGCAAAGGTGACCGGGTAGGCCTTAAAAATACGAGGAACAGCAGAGGGAAAAAGCTGAACATGCGCGGTGAAGCCCTTCACCCCTAATGCGGAGGATGAGAACAACGTTTCGTATTTGCTGAGCAACGGGACCGGGAGCGTATCCGATGAGGGAATCGACAACGCCTGTACCGCGCCCTGCACTGATAAACCCCACACGACCGAAAATGTCCACACACAGAAAGTTAGTAGCGCCGGGGGATCTGCAGAAAAGAACTAACAGTCAATCTGAACACACTTTATTATGTGATTCTTCAGTTTCTCCTGGCGTATTTCTTGCTCGAATAGTCCACGGGTGTACTGCCGGTCCATAGAGTCCAACGGGCACAATACTTCGGCGATCAGACATGTCGCGATCGTCAGGTGCGCTGACGAACTGAGCTCCTGAGGGCGGGCGTCCGTCTTAAATCCCCTCCCGTCGGGAGGTGTTCTCTCCGCGGTCCACGCCCGTACGTCAGCGGACGGTGAACGCTGGCATCGGCGTCTGTGGTGGCGTCGGTGTAATTGCCTCATCCGCCCTAGTCGTCCGTTCATTTCCTTTGCTAAGCGTCTTTTTAATTAGATTCAATGCTGGTTCCCATGCCCTGCTGAGGTTGTAGCCGCAATCTCGGTTGATGAGTCCGTCCCTGGTACGAATTTCGATAGCCTCTCTAACGACGCTGTCCCAGTATTTAGATGTCTGTGCCAAGACCCTGGTATGTTGGGAGTCCATTTCGTGATTTTTCGACAAACAGTGCACTGCGACGCCGACGTCTTGGGGTATTCTAGTCGAGTGTGCCTCTGATGTTCTCGGCAACGATCTTCGATGGTGCGCACTGTCTGTCCAATGTAAGTCTTCCCACATTGCCACGGAATCTGGTATATGCCGGCCTTCCGCAAACCGAGATCGTTTTGACACTTCCCAATTCAAAATGGTTCAAATGGCTCTGAGCAATGTGGGACTTAACTGCTGAGGTCAACAGTCCCCTAGAACTTAGAACTACTTAAACATAAACCTAAGGACATCACACACATCCATGCCCGAGGCAGGATTCGAACCTGCAAACCGTAGCGGTCGCACGGTTCACTTCCCAATTATGCTCGCGTGATATTTGGTGGGCAAAAGACAGTTCCTACTCTGTGTTTCCTCAATATTCGTCCTATTTTCCCCGATAGAGCGCCAGTATACGGTATGCAGGCAGTGGCTATCTCTTTCGCTGTGACTTCTTCGTTCATAAAACGTCTCGACAACTTCAAGCTGAAAGACATAGATATCCTGGTGAGTTATGACGTTGTTTCATTATTCACCAGGGTACCTCTTCGAGAGTCACTTGAGCTTATTGTACAGAAATTTGATGAGAAGACGGCCGACCTTTTCAAGCACGTTCTGACCTCCACGTATTTTCTCTTTAATGGAGAATACTACGAGCAACCAGAAGGAGTCGCAATGGGGAGCCCACTCTCGCCTGTGGTCGCGAATTTCTATGTGGAGTACTTCGAGGAGGAAGCTTTGGCGTCATCCAACTGGAAATCAACTTGTTTTCTACGTTATGTGAATGACACGTACGAGATCTGGCCCCATGGAAGGGACAAGCTCCTAGACTTCATTACACACCTGAACTCTATACACCCGAACATCAAATTCACTATGGAGACCGAAGCAGAAGGAAGATTACCATTAGGACGGACGAGGCAATTAAAAAAAACATAACCATCACACATAGAAGAATACCTTTCTAGGTCAACTCTTTAGTCTCGCATGACTTTCTTGGCTGTGGACAATGATTTCACTTACACATGGTACGTGGGACACAAAACAAAAGCTTTTTCTTCTTCCCGGTATTTCTGCCTTGGTAAATCACGCAAAAGTTTACACAGATAATGCATACATCGCTCTACACTATTACTGTATATCTTGATGAAACTTTCAATTCTAGCAACTATAACGTCTTCAAAGAGGGTGGGCCTCGAGGTGAACTATGTTTGGACACGAATATGTAAAGAAGCTTTTGAAATGTGCTGCTGCAGAAGAATGATGAAGATCAGATGAGTAGATCTATTAACTAATTAAGAGGTACTGAATATAATGGAGGAAAATTTTTTACATCAAATCATGACTAAATGAAGGGTTCAGTTAATAGGACACATCCTGAAGCATCAAGAAATCGTCAATTTGGTAATGAAAGGAAGTGTTGTCGGTTAAAATGTCAGAGGGAGACCAAGAGATGAATACAGTAAGCAGATCCAAATGGATAGATGTACGTTACAGTAGTTAATCTGAGATTAAGAGGCTTTTACGTAACAAATTATCGTAGAGAAATGCATCAAACCAGTCTTTGGACTGAAGACCACAGAAAAACACGGGTCATTCCACATTGCTTCACCTTTATACGTATGGACCAAAACAAGAAAAGATCGTTAGCAAGTATATGCCTAAACTGCATCCTTTAAAAGTTATGACCACTCGTTCCACATTATGGAAGGCGAACAATTGCTCATATCTCTTAAGATATGCACTGTAGAGTCCATATATCCTATTGGATGGTGATTTTTGGCGTCACAGGCTCTCAGTTACCCATGACCACATGTCTCCAATGCCCCCATACCGAGATATGTCAGAACAGCACGGACAACTTGTAGTCTTGCCTTATCTTGCTGAAAGATGTCTCGGACGCCTCGGAAATAGAGCACACCTGCCAGACATACAATGCAAAAAAATATAACGGCTGCTCTCAAAATTACTGCCTATGTGAGTCAGTGGTAATCGTTTTGCTTACCCTATAATACTCCACAGGATAACGCCAGCTTCTGCGCCCATGTAACTATGACGTTGCTCTCTGGAAACGTTTGTTCTCCACGGAGACTCAACACAAAGATACTTCCATCATGTTATTGTGACGTAGTATACCACCTGTAACGTCGCTGAATACACTACTTTCGACGCACCTTTCTCTTGTATCAAGTTGAAGGAAACTGCAACAATGATCGCAATGCTGACAGAGTGCAGCAGTGCTCCGGAAGTCGTCGCACTGTCCTTGTGGACAGTTGTCTTGCTTAGAACAAGCAGATTTCCTGTCTCGATGTACTTGATTTGGGTGTACGACCCATCACGAGCGAACTTTATATATAAATGTCTTCTGCCGCAAGAGCTTCGCTTTCAATATTTCGGGACGTAGTATGGACCAAAACAAGAAACGATCGTTAACAAGTATATGCCTAAGTTGCATACTTTAAAAGCTATGACCACTCGTTCCGCAATAGGGAAGACGAACAAATGTTCATATCTCTTAAGATATGCGCTATAGAGCCCATGTTGCCGCGCGGGATTAGCCGAGCGGTCTCGGGCGCTGCAGTCATCGACTGTGCGGCTGGTCCCGGCGGAGGTTCGAGTCCTCCCTCGGGCGTGGGTGTGTGTGTTTGTCCTTAGGAAACTTTAGGTTAAGTAGTGTGTAAGCTTAGGGACTGATGACCTTAGCAGATAAGTCGCATAAGATTTCACACACATTTGAACATTGGATTTGATTTGAGCCCATGTTTAATGGACATATTTTATTGGTTTGCTTCGTACTATGACCTCTCAAAGAGTGGAAAGAAAAGTACTTGCAGTAAAAGAGATCTGTTTCACAGTATCGAGGATGAAGAAGTTCTAACACCTCTGGAGAGGAGACTCCACTTTAAAACTTCAATTATTTTCAAAAAAATTTAGCGGGTATTTCACATCTTTGGAGAGTTTACTCTGAGGTTGCAAAACGATTTGGCTGCATTACAGTACGTCTTAGAAAACCTGAAATATACAGTGTGCGAGGAAGCGTGGAAAACGGAGAGCTGCCAAAGATAGTTATTGACTTCTACGGCCATTAAACAGAACCATCTACACGCCGATGGGATAACTTTTTGCATTTAGATGTTGGCTCAATCCACAATTAAAAACATGAAAAACTGTTACAAAGGAGCAGTTGCCAATAATGTCCCAGATGTAAATAATATAAAGTCAGCCGTTTATGCTACATTGTTTATGCTCACTGTGTGGGCACTGAGAAAAAAAACGAAGCATAAAAACGTACGAGCGGTGAACTGTAATGGTGTTTTTACAATAGGAGTATTCAAAAATGGGTCTAAGCACGATGAGACTTAACATCTGAGGTCATCAGTCCCCTAGACTTAGAATTACTTCCATAACTAACCTAAGGACATCACACACATCAATGCCCGAGGCAAGATTCGAACCTGCGACCGTAGCAGCAGCGCGGTTCCGGACTGAAGCGCCTGGAACCTCTCGGCCACAGCGGCCGGCATGAGGAGTGTTGCACTAAGAGAAACGGAAATAATAGTCACACTCTTCTTATATAGGTATTATCTAGATACTACCTGCCTATCAGAGACTTGCATCTGATGCATTACTTGTAAGACGCACTGATGGCAACACACGAAATGCAAATGAAAGTTTACACGACGTCATTTGGTCCAGGTGTTCCCAAGAAGTTTTTGAGCCTAAAAAGAAGAAATTTTTTGATCTTGTAGAAAAGACGTCTGAAGACTGAACGCAACAGTAGTAGCAGCATTCCTTTATTACCCTCTCAGCATAAGATCTGCTTATCTAGAGATCAAAGACGTATGAAGCAGTCGAGAAGATGCTGCCTGGAGAAGGAATAACTGAAGAAAAAGGCTACCCTGGTCATGCAATTACAAGAAGCAGCCTTAGAAGAGCAGGAAGAGAAAACTTATGGTGCTGGTGAATTTTAATGACAATGTGTCGTGTATTAGCATTCATTCTTTAACAAAATTTTACAATCCGTTTTCCCGTAAGTTTGTTTTCAGTGCCAACTTTTTTATCCTATTTATTAACCGATCTCAATGAAATTTTTGCAGGACGTATTCTTTATGCATTTTCATACTTATATGCATGAATATTATCAAAACGCATTTGGTCTATTTTATTGTCACATTTATGCACTGACAATTAAAGAAAATTTAAGTTTGAAATATGAATTCAAGAGTGAAAATAAATTAATAACATTCCTCATAAAATGAATGCAGAGAACTGTTGAACTATGTCTTGTGAATGTATAATACCCAAAAAGTCTGGAACGTGAAAATTGACGTTTGAGTACCAAAATTTGGTTTTCAAAAATACCGTTAAAATCGTATTAAAAATTTAAAACTCAAAAACCAATGAAGCTCTGGACTTCAAAACAGGGTATTGCTACATCTTCACATCATAAACATGATTTTAAAATTTGATTGAAATCGGTGAAAAAGTAGAAAAGTTTAATTTTTGCGTCGAGTTTTTAATTTTTGCGTTGAGTCTCCCCACGAGGTGTGCACTTTAGAGCCCATGTTTATTAGATATTTTTGCTTCGAATAATCGTCCCTGTCATCTCCCAGGATGTCCGCTGCGATTCTGCATGGCATCGTGTATAGCACTCCTGAACCTAAGCATTCCACGATAGTCTTAGAATCCGACCAAAGATATCACCGAAAGAGAAACCGTAACCCTGACAGGCAACGGTTCGGCCACTATCGAATACTTTTCTGTAATGGTAGACGCTTCTCCTTCTTACAAGTGACGTATCGCCATCTTCTGGAAAACCCGATTTCGATTTTAGAATGAGTAACTTACTGCGTAATCGTTCCTTGCGTGCAGTATCTATGTGGCATTAATGCTATCTTTTCCTTGTGTTAATTATTTGCATATCCAAGACAATTGTTACATATTTATGTCATGGTGGTTTAATTTTAATGGTGACCAGTGTAAAAATAGTCTGTACTCTGCAACTCGCCAAATGGTGTGTGGTGGAGGGTAGATAGTGTTCGAGTATATTTTGTCCCCTTCCTATTTCATTCGCGGGTGACAAGAAGATTGTCGAGACCCTTCAGTAGAGGCCGAATTTCTCTAATTGTAGGAACATAATCATTCCGCGAGATACAGGTAGGAGTATGTCTCATGACGTGGTCTGATGGAATTTCGCAAGTTTCCAAGATGTACAACGTCTTCCTTGCACAGTTGTTAATAAAATTCGTACATCAAGCAGTTAATTGTTTATGCGTAGTATTGTTATGTCGCTATTACGTGTAATACTAATGTTTAATTTACAACAGATGGCAGCTTCGTTGTGTCAGTTTAACGCCACACAGTGCTGAACTTCGAACTACGAAGGCATGCTGAGAAGTAATGCCTCAGAGTCATTTATTCTGTTCTCCAAGTGTCACGCTCATTTTTCCGCTTCGTTGACATAAGTTGCAACCCTCTGCCGCTAGAGGCCTCCAAACTGTAGCGTGAAACATGGCGGTATGTAACGTAACTATGTAGGTACGTGAGAAACAACGCGCTGTAATCGAGTTTCTAACCGCACAGAACATGCCTCCAATTAAAATCCATAGAAGAATGAGAGCTGTGTACGGTGAAGATTGTATCGACATCAGGCTCGTAATGAAGAAAACGGTGGTGCCAAATTAAAAGTGTTAGACGAAGCTCAGATTCCCCCAACCTCACTTAACTTGGACTCACCATTGACCATCACCTCACCTGGATCCCTCATCTCCTCTCTATCCATCTAAAGCCCACAACTGCCTCCGTCTCCCTAAACCCCTCTCTGGCCGGACATGGGTGTTGAACCCCGGTACCATCCTTCACACCTACAAATCCTTAATCTGTCCCATCCTGTGTTATGCCAGCTCCGTCTGGATATTCGCCCCCCTCCCCCCAAATTCTGTAAGTCCCTCCAGATGCTCGAGTGCCATGCACTCTGCCTCACCTTCCTCGTACGCCTCCCATCCCCTACACTGATCCTCTATGACCTGATTCCTTCCCACCATCTGCTCCTTTTCCTCGAACATATCTGCATCCTCTACATCTCCCGCCACCTTGATCCCCTCATCCCCTGGTTGCTCCTCTCCTCTCCACCCCCCGCCTTCTGCCGTGCCTTCACCATTGTGTCCCTCATACCCTCCACCTTTACACCCTTCATCTCTTTTCCCAAGGTGGCTTCCATCAACTCCTCCTTCCAGATAATGCCCGCTCTCCCTCCATTTATCCCTCCTATCAACTCTGATCCTCACCACCCCCTCCCTCCCACTGTCCTTTTCTCAGGCTTCATCTCATCCCCTTCCATCCTGTTTTTTCCCCACCTACCCTCTCCCTTCTGTCCCCTGAGTCCTTTTGCTTTCCCCTCCTTTTTTCTATGTCCTCTTTCTCCATCGTCTCCCCCACTTTTCCTCGCCCCCCCTCTTTTTCCCCCTCATCGGTCTGGGTCTTCCCCCCGCCCCCATCTGCCACTGTGTCACCTCTGTAGTGCTTTTTAAATTGAATGTTCAGAGTTGTGCATCCCCTGCCAGTGTTGCGAACATCCACCATACTGTCGCTAGTTGTAATTTTTATCTCATGCGAACAGAAACCAGACTGCCGCCATGTTATTTTTAATTGTGCCTATGTACTGTGTGTCTTCATCTGCATCGTCAACGCCATGTTTTTATATTTTAAATTCCACAACTTTCCGCCATTTTACAGTTTTTTTTTCAATGTCACCGTTTTATCACTTGCTTTTGTGTTTGTTTATATTCTCATTATGTTTTTCAACTTTTCTGTAGGCTGTAGAGTGGCCTATTACGCTGGTCCCAGCCCGCTCTCCCCTCGGGGGGGGTGGGGGGGGGGGGAGAATCAAAATGCAATAAAGAAAAAAAACTCAGATTGGACGACCGCGTAAGGCAGGCAACGACGTTCATCAGAGAAAAACGTCAGGTAACATAGACACAGCTGTCAAATTAGTGTGGCGTATCAAGAGAACGTTCTCGGCCACAATGGTAAAACTACGGTTCAGAAAACTGTGTGCACACTGGTTGCCTCGGACGCTCACAACTTACATGGAACAGAGATGGGACACATGTCAACAATTTCTTTTGCGTTTTGAGAGTAAGGATGACGAGTTTCTTAAAACCATTATGACTGGTGATGAAAACTGGGTTCGCCACTTCCACGCCAAACACAAGAGACCATCATTGGAATGCTGCCACAAAGAATCACCGACGCCAAAAAAGTCCCTGACCATTTCATCAGCAGGCAAAGTCATGCCCACAGCGTTCTGGGATGTTCAGTGTGTGGTGCATTTGAAATTCATGTCTAAAGGCAACACCGCAAATTCTGCAAGGTACTGCGAGGCCCTCAGAAAACTGAAAGCACGATTTCGAAGAGTTGATCCACACATGGAGTACTCTCTCCTTCATCATGACAATGCCAGACCACACGCGAGTGTTGCGACGTCATTAGCAGTCAGACGCCCCGGGTTCACTATCATCGATCATCCTCCATACAGTCCCGACTTGAGCCCACCTGATTTTCATCTGTTTCCAAAATTTAACGAATACCTTCAAAGACTTCACTTTGATAGCGATTAAGCTGTGCAAGAACAGGTGAGGTTGTGGCAGTATCAGCAGTGGCTGTATCAGCATACTGGTCTCTTCTTGGAAGAAATGTGAGATTGTGGCAAAATCAGACATTATACAGTGGCAGTATGAACAAACCGTTCGGTCGTTGGAAGAAATGAAAGTGTGTTGTCACCGCCAGACACCACACTTGCTAGGTGGTAGCTTTTAAATCGGCCGCGGTCCGCTAGTATACGACGGACCCGCGTGTCGCCACTGTCAGTAATTGCAGACCGAGCGCCGCCACACGGCAGGTCTAGAGAGACGTACTAGCACTCGTCCCAGTTGTACAGCCGACGTTGATAGCCATGGTTCACTGACAATTACGCTCTCATTTGCCGAGACGATAGTTAGCATAGCCTTCAGCTACATTTGCTACGACCTAGCAAGGCGCCATTACCAGTATAGATATTGAGATTCTATTAATGTATCATCAAGAGCGATGTTCTACAAATGTGGATTAAAGTTAAGTATTCCAGAAGCTACGTACTTTTCTTTATAGCATTCATTACGTATCCTGTTTCAGACCTCACGCCAGCCTGCGTGAGTTTAAGCGCGTGCCTTTCGGCTTCCTCTCATTGTGTCTAGGCTGTCTTGTCTAGACACAACAGAAAGATTGTGGCAAAGTAAAACATTCTACAGTGACAGCGTCAACAAACTGTTCTGTCGTTGGGAGAAATGTATTAGACACCAAGGTGACGGTGTTGAGAAATAAACATCTACATTCGAAGAATAGATTTGTTGAATGTTGATAACGTTTGTTAAAGTATTAAGAGTTCCCACATAAAAAAATTCGGAAGCACTACTTTTCAGCAGTTCCGCTTAATTTTATAGAACATCCTTTGATTTAATAAGTATCCACGTATTATTCCGGACAGTAAATGCTGTATGTGATCATTGCATATTAAATAATACGAGTTCTTTCATTTTCATTAACTTGCCCATACATCGTTTTCAGATTCAAACCAATGCTTGTATCGTCATTTTTTTTTCCGTCGTGCCTTAGTTGCTGCAGAACTTATGGAGGTATGTTCTGTCTATGCAGCTAAATGAAAGGCAGTTTGCTCTTTGTCATACTCTGCGTATGGCAAAAAAACTTTATTTCAATTAGTTTCGTAGACACAACACTTGTCCATGAACAATGTTTGTATGTTGCATATGTAATCAATGTTGACATGATTAACTTACTATATTTTTACACGCGACTGATCTGTCTTGA
Source organism: Schistocerca cancellata (assembly GCF_023864275.1). Classification (NCBI taxonomy): domain Eukaryota; kingdom Metazoa; phylum Arthropoda; class Insecta; order Orthoptera; family Acrididae; genus Schistocerca; species Schistocerca cancellata. Next base: position 1,098,642,846 of record NC_064626.1, on the reverse strand, counting down.
CCTTGTACTTTGTCCAAAACATGCTTCACTGTATGCGCATATATCTTCACTCTGATATCAACGTTGGAGCTTGCTTTAACTGGTGTGTCGAAGTTGGCGGGGGGGGGGGGGGAAGAGAGAGATGGGGGGTGCAGGGGTGACAGGGACGAGCAGTTGGCTTCATTCTTTCCACACTGTGTCATTTGTGCAGTGTAAATGACTTTGTTGAGCGTCTGCGCTGAAGAGTTGTGTTTGCGCTGTAAGTTCAGTTAAAGGAATGAGTATGTCTAACACAATGAAATCACCTGCCGCCATAAAAGCTACTCTTCAAGAATAGGACATGGGAATCCACCGATCCTTACACCTTCATCGGAAGCACGTATTTTTTCGTGCAGAGACATCATGATGCATTGCAGAGTGTTTCAGGATATAGCCCACGAAGCTGGCCTCGCAATCTCGTGTTCATCGTCACTGCCTGTGTTCTCCTGTACAAACACGCGTGATGAAATTGTTTACTTTCACCAATACTCGAACCGAGCGCTTCTGAAACGAACACCACAGCACTAGCGTGTGTTAACGGCCTCATCTGTGGACACGCGTGCTCTTCTGTACAGCGTAAAGTAATTAGTTTCTAATCCCTGCGAAACAGGGCTCATAAGCTCCTTTGCTTTCGTGTAAGCTGTCAACATAGTTGCAAAGTAATTTTCTCCTTTGACAACTCAGCTGAAAATGAAGTCTTGCGCCTCCCTTGACGATGAGTTATTAGCGACGCCAGCGGTTGACGACTCTCCCTCCAGTCTCTCTCCTTCCCGCACCGTTAGCAGGGTTTGCGGGAGGGGGGAGGGGGAGCTGCACTTCAGTTCTCGAGCGACAACTGTAGGTCCACACTACAGTTTTTAGCGCAATACAAATACCGAACGCGGTACGCAAAACATAAATACACCAGTTTCGTGTACGTCTCATTTTAGAGCGTTCATACGTGGATCGAGTTACGATCACAAAGGGCAATCCGTCACATCAAGGCAGCATGCAATACTACTGCGAATACGTAACTTTTCGTGAGGACGTTTTTGCAAAACAAGTGTTGTTTCACTTTTTTTAAGCTACTAATCTTTCGACTGGTCTGACCCTCCTCTCCTTTTCTTCCTAAGTCGTGTTAATCTTTCCATCCCTACATAAGTGTCACACCAAACACCCTCTTAAATTGTTCTTGCATATTCAAGTCCTTGTGCTTCGCTACTATTTTCCACCACTACCGTCCCTCAAAGCCACAGGTCATGTCATCCTGGTTGTCTTGACAGACGTCCCACTAAGTCCCTTATTTTGGAAAAGGGTCTTCCCTAGACTACTTTCCTCATCTATTCTTTGTACTATTACTTCATTTCGTGCTGTAAACTATCTGATTTAAAGTATCCAGACACGAATTAGCGGACGTTAATACGGGATGTCTCCACTCTTCGCCTTTATCGCAGCTGACACATTCGGTGAGGTATCTGAAGGTCTGTGGAGGAATGGCAGCTCATTCTTCCTCAAGAACCGAAACGGGAAAACGTAGAGGTGTTGGATCCTGGGTCTGGAGCAAGTGAACTTTCTAACTCATCGCAAAGGTGATCAGATGGATTCAAATTGCGACTCTGAGGCAGACCTTTAAATTTCAGGAATGTTGTTGTCCACAAACCATTGCCTCATAGGTGCTGCTTTATGACAGGGTGTGTTTTCATTCTGTTAAAAACAGTCGTCGCCTCTGAACTGTTCCCTACTTTAAGCAGAACGCAGTGCAGTAAAATGTTTTCATATCATTCCGTATTTAGCGACTTATCAAGGGCAATACGGGTTCAACCCTCTAACCATGAAAAACACTCCCATTATGCAACACCACGTCTCCATACTTCATTGTTGGCACTACATATGATTATAAGTAACATACCCCAGCAATTCGTCTAATCCAAACCCTTCCATCGGATTGTCATAGGTTATACCGTGATCCGTCACACCACAACACTCGTTTCCATTCATCCACTGTCGAATAATCTCGCTAGTAACACATACCTGGCCCGGTTGTGGACTTACTCTGCTCGGTGACTCGGTGTCTGTGTTATCGTCATCATTTCATCATCATCATCATCATCATTCGTGACAGTGGCAACACTGGACTGTGAAAAAATTGGACTGTGTAAAAATTGGGACTTTGTACGGGCGCTGATGACCGCGCAGTTGAGCGCCCCACAAACCAGACATCATTATCATCGCTCGCAACACCACTTCAAGCGTCAGACTACAGAAATGTGTGGCTTTTGAGGAACCGCTCGAGCACTGTATCCAATTCTTTTTTGCTACATAAGCAGAGTCGCTATGGTATCTGGACTACTGGTAGCAATTTGTACCTCACGCTGATTTCATGTGACTTTTTATAAACACCCACCTCAATTCTCGACGGTGTGTGTCTATCAGTACATGAGGTCTGAGTAGTCTTGGTTTAGCCATAGTTCACCCTAGGCGTATCCGTTTCACATTAACATCACCACCTGTCAACGTTGGCAGCTTTTATAAGGGCAAACGTCCCGAGTTCGAGTCTCGGTTCGGCACACAGTTTTAATCTGCCAAAAAGTTTCAGCTTTTATAAGGCTTGAACAGTTCTTGATAAATTTATTACTGTCATTTAATGATCAGTCCACGTACGAAGCCACAGAGCTTTCCTGATCTTCCCATCCTGCTATTACTGCTTCTCTGCTGACAATATTCCCGCCCACTTTTAATGCTGGCGAGCCCTCCTCTCCTGACACCTAATGGCCAGTTCCCCAATAGATAGCGTGTCTTGGTACTTGTGATCAGATACTGCATCTGGACACTTATTTTTTATCGCTCTTCGATAGCGCCACACTTCATTGTTTCCAGTTTCCTCTTCCCTAGTTTTTGGGTTACCTGTAGTGATGTGCTCCAGATCTGCTTTACAGATATTTCGAAATCAATACCGGATACCACTAGAGCACTTTTGTTGATAAAAGAACACTTTCAAGTAAATAGGAAACAACTATAATAAATGTGATTTAATGGTGTTTAATAGCAGTAATTTAAAACTTGAGAACTCTTTACGATCTTGGGAAATATATTTGTGAAATCACCAAATGTTACATTGACCAGTAAAAAACGCTTTGAAATAAAAGGAAACATGCATGGTCTTAACAAGTCGCAGAATATAGTATTAACCTAAATGACTTTCATAACTGGAAAAGAGGCCTAAAAACAAAAAAAGTGACCGTGCGTTTCTTTATTGTTTCGAAAAATGGATTTTTCCTAATGTCTCCAAAGCGCTCATTGATTACAACGATCACTTCCTCATAGGATGCAAATGTCTTCTCACTAACGTAAGTGTTCACCTTTGAGAATAGGATTACATCATCTGGCGCTAAAATTGAGGAACGGGATGAATGGAGAACCACAAAGCCTAATTCAAGTACTTTTACCACTGTGAACGTTGCAGTGCGCGACGATACATTTTCAGAGAAAGGAAACCTTGTTGAGTCGTAACTTCTGCCGCTATTCGATAAACTTGTGCCTCCAACGATGCAACAACGAAGCACAAAAGGCGCCAGTTTTCCTTTTGACCCTTCCCAAGTAGTATATGGGAATTATTCACTGGGAATCCAATGACAGTCCACTTACAAGCTGAGAAACAGATTTTTCCCTCTTCGGTCCACTCTCGGCAAGCTTCCGTTGGTTTGACTGCTATTTCGACTTAGTAGGATTCTTCCACAGTCGCAAACGGTCTAGCGGATTTCAAATAAACATTACCAAATGATGTGCCAAAAAGTTTTGCCTGGTACGTTTTTTGTCAAAATAGATTTACAGATAGCGAACACAGCTGTCTCTGTTCTATTTTTAATGTGCGATATTCTAAACCCGTCAAGTGGGATACCTAGTGTCCCGAAGACACTCTGCACTTTCGTCCGATTACCTTACATCACAATATCATTTATTTTTGCCACCGATCGCTGATATAGCGACATCAACAGGACGGCAAGAGTGCTTTTCCTCTTTCGTGCTTGTATGGTTACGCATCGTCTAATTGATCCGGACTTCAATGGCATTCAGTGCTGGTACAGACTACGTGTAAATACATCCATTCTGCCGGCCGGTGTGGCCGAGAGGTTCGAGGCGCTTCCGTCTGGAACTGCGCGACCACTACGGTCGCAGGTTCGAATCCTGCCTCGGGCAAGGGTGTTTGTGATGTCCTTAGGTTAGTTAGGTTTGAGTAGTTCTAAGTTGAAACTTCCTGGCAGATTAAAACTGTGTGCCCGACCGAGACTCGAACTCGCAACCTTTGCCTTTCGCGGGCAAGTGCTCTACCATCTGAGCTACCGAAGCACGACTCACGCCCGGTCCTCACAGCTTCACTTCTGCCAGTATCTCGTCTCCTACCTTCCAAACTTTACAGAAGCTCACCTGCGAACCTTGCAGAACCAGCACTCCTGAACGGAAGGATACTGCGGAGACATGGCTTAGCCACAGCCTGGGAGATGTTTCCAGAATGAGATTTTCACTCATCAGCGGAGTGTGCGCTGATATGAAACTTCCTGGCAGGTTAAAACTGTGTGCCCGACAGAGACTCGAACTCGGGACCTTTGCCTTTCGCAAATAAAAGGAGAACAGTTGAACCAGGGGAATTATTTTTAACTACGAAAGCGGAAATCAGTAACATATTTTAAAGTTCGACTTTCATCTCAATGAAATTTTTTTTTTTTTGTCATCAGTCTACTGACTGGTTTGATGCGGCCCGCCACGAATTCCTTTCCTGTGCTATCCACTTCATCTCAGAGTAGCAATTGCAACCTACGTCCTCAATTATTTGCTTGACGTATTCCAATCTCTGTCTTCCTCTACAGTTTTTGCCCTCTACAGCTCCCTCTAGTACCATGGAAGTCATTCCCTCATATCTTAGCAGATGTCCTATCATCCTGTCCCTTCTCCTTATCAGTGTTTTCCACATATTCCTTTCCTCTCCGATTCTGCGTAGAACCTCCTCATTCCTTACCTTATCAGTCCACCTAATTTTCAACATTCGTCTGTAGCACCACATCTCAAATGCTTCGATTCTCTTCTGTTCCGGTTTTCCCACAGTCCATGTTTCACTACCATACAATGCTGTACTCCAGACGTACATCCTCAGAAATTTCTTCCTCAAATTAAAGCCGATATTTGATATTAGTAGACTTCTCTTGGCCAGAAATGCCTTTTTTGCCATAGCGAGTCTGCTTTTGATGTCCTCCTTGCTCCGTCCGTCATTGGTTATTTTACTGCCTAGGTAGCAGAATTCCTTAACTTCATTGACTTCGTGACCATCAATCCTGATGTTAAGTTTCTCGCTGTTCTCGTTTCTACTACTTCTCATTACCTTCGTCTTTCTCCGATTTACTCTCAAACCATACTGTGTACTCATTAGACTGTTCATTCCGTTCAGCAGATCATTTAATTCTTCTTCACTTTCACTCAGGATAGCAATGTCATCAGCGAATCGTATCATTGATATCCTTTCACCTTGTATTTTAATTCCACTCCTGAACCTTTCTTTTATTTCTATCATTGCTTCCTCGATGTACAGATTGATGAGTAGGGGCGAAAGGCTACAGCCTTGTCTTACACCCTTCTTAATACGAGCACTTCGTTCTTGATCGTTCACTCTTATTATTCCCTCTTGGTTGTTGTACATATTGTATATGACCCGTCTCTCCCTATAGCTTACCCCTACTTTTTTCAGAATCTCGAACAGCTTGCACCATTTTATATTGTCGACCGCTTTTTCCAGGTCGACAAATCCTATGAAAGTGTCTTGATTTTTCTTTAGCCTTGCTTCCATTATTAGCCGTGTTTTCAGAATTGCCTCTCTCGTCCCTTTACTTTTCCTACAGCCAAACTGATCGTCACCTAGCGCATTCTCAATTTTCTTTTCCATTCTTCTGTATATTATTATTGTAAGCAGCTTCGATGCATGAGCCATTAAGCTGATAGTGCGATAATTCTCGCACTTGTCAGCTCTTGCCGTCTTTGGAATTGTGTGGATGATGCTTTTCCGAAAGTCAGATGGTATATCGCCAGGCTCATATATTCTACACATCAACGTGAATAGTCGTTTTGTTGCCACTTCCCCCAATGATTTTAGAAATTCTGATGGAATGTTATCTATCCCTTCTGCCTTATTTGACCGTAAGTCATCCAAAGCTCTTTTAAATTCCGATTCTAATACTGGATCCCCTATCTCTTGTAAATCGACTCCTGTTTCTTCTTCTATCACATCAGACAAATCTTCACCCTCATAGAGGCTTTCAATGTATTCTTTCCACCTATCTGCTCTCTCCTCTGCATTTAATAGTGAAATTCCCGTTGCACTCTTAATGTTACCACCGTTGCTTTTAATGTCACCAAAGGTTGTTTTGACTTTCCTGTATGCTGAATCTGTCCTTCCGACAATCATATCTTTTTCGATGTCTTCACATTTTTCCTGCAGCCATTTCGTCTTATCTTCCCTGCACTTCCTATTTATTTCATTCCTCAGCGACTTGTATTTCTGTATTCCTGATTTTCCCGGAACATGTTTGTACTTCCTCCTTTCATCAATCAACTGAAGTATTTCTTCTGTTACCCATGGTTACTTCGCCACTACCTTCTTTGTACCTATGTTTTCCTTCCCAACTTCTGTGATGGCCCTCTTTAGAGATGTCCATTCCTCTTCAACTGTACTGCCTACTGCGCTATTCCTTATTGCTGTATCTGTAGCGTTAGAGAACTTCAAACGTATCTCGTCATTCCTTAGTACTTCCGTATCCCACTTCTTTGCGTATTGATTCTTCCTGACTAATGTCTTGAACTTCAGCCTACTCTTCATCACTACTATATTGTGATCTGAGTCTATATCTGCTCCTGGATACGCCTTACAATCCAGTATCTGATTTCGGAATCTCTGTCTGACCATGATGTAATCTAATTGAAATCTTCCCGTATCTCTCGGCCTTTTCCAAGTATACCTCCTCCTCTTGTGATTCTTGAACAGGATATTCGCTATTACTAGCTGAAACTTGTTACAGAACTCAATTAGTCTTTCTCCTCTTTCATTCCTTGTCCCAAGCCCATATTCTCCTGTAAACTTTTCTTCTACTCATTCTCCTACAACTGCATTCCAGTCGCCCATGACTATTAGATTTTCGTCCCCCTTTACATACTGCATTACCCTTTCAATATCCTCATACACTTTCTCTATCTGTTCATCTTCAGCTTGCGACGTCGGCATGTATACCTGAACTATCGTTGTCGGTGTTGGTCTGCTGTCGATTCTGATTAGAACCACCCGGTCACTGAACTGTTCACAGTAAAACACCCTCTTCCCTACCTTCCTATTCATAACGAATCCTACACCTGTTATACCATTTTCTGCTGCTTTTGATATTACCCGATACTCATCTGACCAGAAATCCTTGTCTTCTTTCCACTTCACTTCACTGACCCCTACTATATCTAGATTGAGCCTTTGCATTTCCCTTTTCAGATTTTCTAGTTTCCCTACCACGTTCAAGCTTCTGACATTCCACACCCAGATTCGTAGAACGTTATCCTTTCGTTGATTATTCAATCTTTTTCTCATGGTAACCTCCCCCTTGGCAGTCCCCTCCCGGAGATCCGAATGGGGGACTATTCCGGAATCTTTTGCCAATGGAGAGACCATCATGACACTTCTTCAAATACAGGCCACATGCCCTGTGGATACACGTTACGTGTCTTTAATGCAGTGGCTTCCATTGCCTTCTGTATCCTCATGTCGTTGATCATTGCTGATTCTTCCGCCTTTAGGGGCAATTTCTCTCCCCTAGGACAAGAGAGTGCCCTGAACCTCTATCCGCTCCTCCGCCCTCTTTGACAAGGCCGTTGGCAGAATGAGGCTGACTTCTTATGCCGGAAGTCTTCGGCCGCCAATGCTGATTATTTATCAAAATTTAGGCAGTGGCGGGGATCGAACCCGGGACCGAAGACTTTTTCGATTATGAATCAAAGACGCTACCCCTAGACCACGGAGGATGAAATAACAACATATATCTACACATATCAAGTGATCCCAGGCCCTGCAAACCACGCCTGCTTCCACAACCTGCCTCCATTCCTTTCTGTTTTGTGCACGGTTCCTACAAGTGTTCAGTCCCCAGGGCTGCCAGGTCCTTCGCAAGGACGTCCATCCAGCGCTGCCTTGGACATCCTATGGGGCATCTGGTGTTCGGTTTTCCTTCAAATGCCTTCTTCACTTCTCTTTCTTCTGGCGTATGTACTACATGGTCCGACCATTGGATTCTTTTGCTCTTCAGCTTCTGTACGACTTTTGGTTGTTGCATCAGGAGCAAAAATTTCCACATTCTTCCTCTTCGTTATCTAAGATCCGTCCCCGTGTCTTTATCATTACTCTTCTTTCAAATATTAACAGTTTTTCCTTTCCTCGCTTAGTCATGCTCGAGGTTTCCGAACCATACATAACTGCTGGGCATATCACTGTGCTCTAGATTCTCACCTTAGTATTCGTTGATACTGAAGTACGAGACATGAAATATGAACTTTATACATAATTGAGGATTGTCATGAGTGTAGATAAAAACTACTGAGCTAAAGTACCTAAGAATATTGAACTAAGAATGATTTAGTAATTTGATTTAATTTGGCTTTTACTTCTTTCTGATATTGCGACTGTACCACTCCATTCTCAGAACTTCATAAAAATGATTGCTTATGGGTCTAGTAGTTATTGGTATTTAGGGGGCACAGAGAAGATTTGTACAATTTTATTTTCACTCCCATACAAATCTAATAAAGGCATTCAGTACTGGAACAGCGATATTTTTTCTTAAAAAAAGAAGAGAGCTTTAAATAAAACATTTAAATTAAATCCGCTTCATTTATTATTTTTCTAACACACTAACACTTGACGAGTCATATGTGTTTTAAATGGCTCCTGATCATTGCAGGACTGTTCTGTTTATTGTCATATTCCTGCTTCACATAAAATATTCAGAGTCCCAACTTCGACCGAAACATTTCATAGACCAGAAATGATGGCGCAAAAAGATCCGTAAGAACTCGCATAAAAATGTGGTGTCTTATTTCACGTGAGTTTGACAGGTCTGTAACAGATACTTCACAGCACTGCTACACACAACGCGTATTTACAAACATTAATCTGTCTTGGTCGTAGATGCGCGGCCACTCCTGAACGCATCCACTCCCATCACCGCCAAACACAGTCTTCCCTCTTGTGTTTCTTGAGCACAGCAGGCTATGCTTCCTTATCAGGCGAAAGAAATTGCCTTACCTCCGCGGTCTTTAATCAGTCAGTGGGAGACAAGAAAAGGTGCTGTTACCTCATAAGGCATTATACAGTGAGGTGATAAAAGTCATGAAAAGCCTCCTGGTATAGTGTCAGACCCTCTTTTCCTGGTGCAGTGCAGCAAATCGACGTGGCAACCCGTTGGAAGTTCCCTGCAGAAATACTGAGCCATGCTGCCTCTATTGCCGTCAATAACTGCGAAAGTGTTGCCGGTGCTGGATTTCCTGCGCGAGCTGACCTCTCGTTCATGCCCCAGAAATGTTCGACGTAATACATATCGGACGCTCTGCATGGTCAAACCATTCGCTCGAAATGTCCAGAATGTTCTTCAAACCAATCGCGAACGTCTGTGGGTGGTGACATGGTGCACTGTCATTCATAAAAATTCCCTCGTCGTTTGGGAACTTGAAGTCCTGAGTGGGTGCAAATGGTCTCCAAGTTGCTAACGTAACCATTTCCAGTCAACGATCGGTTCAGTTGTACCAGAGGACCCAGTCCGTTCCACGTAAACTCAGCCCACACCATTATCCAGCCACCACCAGCTTGCACAGTGTCTTGTTGACAACCTGGATGCATGGCTTCGTGGGTCTGCGCCACACTGCAAACCTACCGTCAGCTCTTACCAACCGAAATCGATACTCATCTGACCAGGCCACGGTTTTCCGGTCGTCTGGCGTTCAACAGATATGGTCACGAGCTCAAAAGAGGCGCTGAAAGCAATGACCTGCTCATAGCAACGGTATTCGTGTCTGTTGTCTGCTGTCACGTCCCAAATTTTGCCCCACTGTCTCAATGGATATGTTCATCGTACGCCCTACATTGATTTCTGCTATTATTTCACGCAGCGCTGCTTGTCTGTTAGCACTGATTACTACACGCCAATGCCGCTGCTCTCGGTCGTTAAGTGAAGGCTGTCGGCCGCTGCGTGTCGATGATGGGAGGTAATGCCTGAAATTTGGTATTCTCCACACACTCTTGACATTGTAGATCTAGTAGTACTGAATTCCTTAATGATTTCCGAAATGGAATGTCCCACGCGTCTGGCTCCAACTACCATTCCGCATTCAAAGACTGTTAATTCTCATGGTGCGGCCATAATCACGTCGGACACATTGTCGCATGAATAACTGGAGTACAAATGACAGCTCCGTCAATGCACTGTCCTTTTATACCTTATGTACGTGATAGTACCGCCAACGGTACATCTGCATATCGCTGCCCCATGACTTTTGTCACCTCAGTGTAAAGTGTCTCACCGTTGGAGAAGGGCAGACTCGTTCATCTTTGAGAACTAGTTCGCAGGTTACCAGTGCTTCCTTCAGCTTTGTTCGATCGCCGTTCCGTTTTCATCTAATTATGTTACACTGTATCCCTGTACGAAATTCTGTTTCAAAAGGGACAGTAACTAAAAATAAAAGACATTTTTATTAAAGAATGTTATTTCAATATTTATTGATTAACATTTATATTTGTTAACTTACATGGAATTTGAAGAAAAGAAGAAAAAGTGTTGCTGCTAGTGAGATTCGAATCAACGACTTTACGGGTACAAAACATCCATTTTCTACACTATTTTTCAACTATCAGCCGCTACGTTGACAGTTGTTTAGAACTTCGTAACGCTCGGAAACATAATCTCCTAAGCCGATGTGCGATATGTCAGTGTTCTTTTTTTTTTTTTCTAAACTGTGTCATACTGCTTCAGGAAATTGATATCTGGGGACTGATCTTCAGATCCTTTAAGTATGTTGAAATTTGAAGAGTGCAGAGTTGTCCCTATACACGTGAAAATGAAGTAACATTAGAAATATTTAAATTCAACTTCGTGACTTGAGCGAACGATACAGATTAGAATTGACTCAACGTAGTTCGGTTGCCCTCTACTACCTTCAAACGATTACCCTCTAACATTCTGCGTGGTGTCTGTTGTTCTATGTCGTGTCTCCCTACCACTTTCACGCAACGACGCTCTGAGCGTGTTTTTTTAGGGAATTGACTAGTTTGAACCTGGGACCTGTTGCTGGTGAGGAGACGTCAGACCACACATGACATGTAGAGTTTAGAAGAGTTCAGTGAGACTAGCGATGATATAACCAAATACTTAATGATTTCAGCGTCAGCTCCACTGCACTCCCTGTAAAAGAATCTTAATACTAACTAAATTTAGTGGAATGGGTTCAAGGCTTTCCTATTGTTAGTTAGCTGGTAAAATAACGACGAAAAAGCAGTTACGTTTACCATTGTAAAATTTTATTCTACTCACAAAACATTGTTTATAAATTGCACTATTGATAAAAAGGAAATGTTTTAATACAGGATGATAAAAACCAACTGCGTTCAACAAAAATGTGAACGAATATACCATGAATGGACTTCCAAGTTCTACAATGGATCGAAGGATGACCTATGCCATATGACATGTATAATCTAGGTTTAAATTAAGTTTCACAAAAGAGAAAACTATCAAAATGGTCTACAGTGACCCTCAATTATCTTTAATTACATATCTAACTTGTAAATTACAGTGGCTGATATGGCTTATCAATAATTATATAACAGAAAAATCATCGCGTTTCAGATTTTTACTTCACGTAGCAAATGTGAATATCATAAGCTTTAATTCACGATCGACACTAGTATTACGCAAAACGGGGATGTAACAGATGAGACTTCTGCAGTTCTGAGTGAAGCTTTATGCCCTGTTATGCGGCATCGCGTGCGTTCATTACCTTGTCGTTGGTTAGGCAGTGTCAGGGGGCGTCGGTCGGCACAGCTCCACGCACCTCGCCGACTGGGAAGCAACTCTCTCCTAACTTCTCCTTACCACAATTTACCGCAGTTGGTTTAAAAATAACTATCTGGCTGTGTTTTCATCTGACCAATCAGGATCTCAATGTTAACCTTAAGCTACGCCTACAAAAATTCTGTCTATCCAATGAGAAACGTTATAGTTTTCGTGGTGGGGCAATGTTTTTAAAGTTTGCAACGTAACAGAGATGCGAAAAGTCTCACGCTAAATTTTGCGGCTGGTGTGGCCCTTTTAGCGTTATCATAAGATCTATACTGTTCTTCTGGAGGGCTCTAGCTTTTAACATGGGCTGGGGGGTGGTCCTGGCAGTTAGCTGTCGACGTGGGTGTCCGTCCCTTATCGTAGGACATTCTAGGTTAACACGGTTCTGCTCTCGGCTTCTGTTCTCGTTTCTCCCCGCAGAACTGCGTCTGTCTCATGGTGGGAAGGTATGACATGCATTTAGGCATTCTTGCGTTAGTCTGTGGTATTCCATTTGCTCACTCGTTAATCGTATTACGAGGTGCATTCAAGTTCTAAGGCCTCCGATTTTTTTTTTTTTTTTTGCCGATTGAAAAAGATACACTCCTGGAAATGGAAAAAAGAACACATTGACACCGGTGTGTCAGACCCACCATACTTGCTCCGGACACTGCGAGAGGGCTGTACAAGCAATGATCACACGCACGGCACAGCGGACACACCAGGAACCGCGGTGTTGGCCGTCGAATGGCGCTAGCTGTGCAGCATTTGTGCACCGCCGCCGTCAGTGTCAGCCAGTTTGCCGTGGCATACGGAGCTCCATCGCAGTCTTTAACACTGGCAGCATGCCGCGACAGCGTGGACGTGAACCGTATGTGCAGTTAACGGACTTTGAGCGAGGGCGTATAGTGGGCATGCGGGAGGCCGGGTGGACGTACCGCCGAATTGCTCAACACGTGGGGCGTGAGGTGTCCACAGTACATCGATGTTGTCGCCAGTGGTCGGCGGAAGGTGCACGTGCCCGTCGACCTGGGACCGGACCGCAGCGACGCACGGATGCACGCCAAGACCGTAGGATCCTACGCAGTGCCGTAGGGGACCGCACCGCCACTTCCCAGCAAATTAGGGACACTGTTGCTCCTGGGGTATCGCCGAGGACCATTCGCAACTGTCTCCATGAAGCTGGGCTACGGTCCCGCACACCGTTAGGCCGTCTTCCGCTCACGCCCCAACATCGTGCAGCCCGCCTCCAGTGGTGTCGCGACAGGCGTGAATGGAGGGACGAATGGAGACGTGTCGTCTTCAGCGATGAGAGTCGCTTCTGTCTTGGTGCCAATGATGGTCGTATGCGTGTTTGGCGCCGTGCAGGTGAGCGCCACAATCAGGACTGCATACGACCGAGGCACACAGGGCCAACACCTGGCATCATGGTGTGGGGAGCGTTCTCCTACACTGGCCGTACACCACTGGTGATCGTCGAGGGGACACTGAATAGTGCACGGTACATCCAAACCGTCATCGAACCCATCGTTCTACCATTCCTAGACCGGCAAGGGAACTTGCTGTTCCAACAGGACAATGCACGTCCGCGTGTATCCCGTGTCACCCAATGTGCTCTAGAAGGTGTAAGTCAACTACCCTGGCCAGCAAGATCTCCGGATCTGTCCCCCATTGAGCATGTTTGGGACTGGATGAAGCGTCGTCTCACGCTGTCTGCACGTCCAGCACGAACGCTGGTCCAACTGAGGCGCCAGGTGGAAATGGCATGGCAAGCCGTTCCACAGGACTACATCCAGCATCTCTACGATCGTCTCCATGGGAGAATAGCAGCCTGCATTGCTGCGAAAGGTGGATATACACTGTACTAGTGCCGACATTGTGCATGCTCTGTTGCCTGCGTCTATGTGCCTGTGGTTCTGTCAGTGTGATCATGTGATGTATCTGACCCCAGTAATGTGTCAATAAAGTTTCCCCTTCCTGGGACAATGAATTCACGGTGTTCTTATTTCAATTTCCAGGAGTGTATGTACGTCTGCAGGGCGATTACGTCGAGAAGTAACGCCAGTTTCATCGATTTCGGGTGAGTAGTTAATTAGAAAAAAAATCGGAGGCCTTAGAACTTGAATGCACCTCGTATTTTGGTTAATTTAATGTCACGATTTATTCGGAGCTATGTGACATACTACTGGATTTGCTGATCATGTCAGGGTTTTCATTGAAGGTGTTGGATTTGCCTGACACCTTACATATCATTACGCTTCGAACTTAACTTTTGCACTGAAGTTAGGCAATGAGGAAATCGTTGTCTAAGTCAGTCAAAAATTATTCCTTTATCTAAATTTTGTTGCCTACTGTTCAGCCACGTTATTCTGGTTCTATGCTTATTTGTATTACTAATTTATATTTTTATATTCCTCCACATTATTCTCAAAAGTATATTTATATTGACAAGAGAAGAATATTTTCATGCTATTATTATTATTATTAATTTTTAATTATTTTCATTTTTTATTTAAGTCTGAAGTTTGGTTTTTAAGAAGCTTGTTATCGAAAGTGAGGAGTCTTTCACATCGATTTTCTTAGAAACATTTTTTTTATAAATGTAGTAATTAAGTAAAATCTATTCGTAACACATTTTCTAAATATCACATACAAGTAAAATGTTTTTGTTTCTAGACACTTGTTTCAACATTGTTACACTAACAAATATGAATTATTTCTAAGAATTGCTTTGACAAAGAAATATACATACACAAGTATTGAGATATTATCCTAACAAATGGTACAAATGTTAAAAAAAGGGAAAACATCCAACAAGATAATTTTTTATTCTTTGTTTTTATAAGGAGAAAATAAGTAAAATATACTTATTCTTTTATTTTTATGAGGAGAAAATAAGTGGCATATAGTTTTAGTGTTTATTATGCCTTACTTTTGTTCTTTGTATACTGTCCATTTCAGAACTAATGACTTATTTTTATCGATAGTCTATTTTTTACTTATGTCCATAGTCAATGACTGTTATTTTGTAGTTTATTAGCTGTCTGGTGTGCTTAACTTATTTAGTTTTCCACACGTTTCTTTTGCACAATTCCTACATCACATAATTTGATTTCACACATTCACACAATCCTATGAATGTTTAAGCATGAGGTTGGCGAATGTTTTTGCACGAAGGTGATGGACTTGAGCGAGATGGATGTGGGCAAGTATTTGATGTACAGCTTTGTTCGTCATTCCTTGTTGGCTCTGCAAGTGTGTGTTGCTGTTGTGGAGGTCCCATAATGGAATGGAACTGTGAGTGCAGAATCTCGTGGTTTACTGGCTTTGTATGCGTGAAAGTCATCGTTATGTGTCACTGAAAACGGTCGGATTTCGTTGTAATACTTCGCAGACGACTTGTTTACAATAGGATAAGGATTTGGGAAGGTATGTCGTCTTTTCTTCACCCATCTTCTTTCTTGGACTCAATCTTGCGAATCTTCAACTTCTGTTCTTCCTGCTTTTTCTCTGCTTCTTACTTGATTCTTGGTTCTTCTCTGGGCAGGATATGGGAATATTTATTGATAACTAGTCGTTTTGAAGTTCTCCTCTTAGTAACAGTTTGATAAATTGTTTGGACATGTCATTTCTACTTTGTGGACGTTTTATTCAGTTTCGTGCATCAGCGTGCTGTTTAATAGCAGTAGTGTGACTTTTACACATATTTTTTTGCCAGTGGTGGCTTGCCCAAGCGACCTTCTCGTCAGCCCGTTTCTTGTTTGCTCCGCAGAGTGGGGGCATTCCAAGACCCTCTTGGCCTTCCGTGTTCCGCCACTCTGTGGTTCCGTGTTCTGTCCCAGCAGGGTTCCGCCACTCTGTTGTTCAGCAGATTTACTGCCCACTTCGGGTACAATGGCCATCTGTTGGTCTTGCTGTCCTTTTCCTTCTCTTGACACTTCTGCCTTGTAGGATTCGTGTCTTGCTAATTACATCCTTTACTTTCTTGATACTTCTCATGTTGCAACTTGTCAGTCATTGCATCTGGTCTTTGCTGGAGTTTTTACAATGGTTCTTACAAAAAGTTTTACTTATAATCATCGAACATATGTCTAGTATCTACATTGTTTTCTGCCTTTTTAAAAAGCTTTACAAATTTCGGCGCCCTTTCTATGTTACAATTCTAAGATTTTTGTGTCTTAACTTCTACAAGAATCCTCAAATTCGTTTTTTATTTTTTTGTAGTGTTGTGGTGTATAGCATTTTAGTATTTAATGCTGTTAGACTATCTACACTTTATCCCTTCACCTTAATCTATGGTACTATTGGTGTTATTTTTGTTTTTGTTTTTAATGAAACTACTTTCTTTTTCCCACCTTCCTCTCTCTTCATTCTTTTTTCTCCTGACGATCTTATCTGCAACATAATCTTGAAATATTGTGCTGATTATTTACCAGTAATAAAATTAATCTTCAAACTTTTTGATATGGCTCACATGGTGAAGTCCTAAGATTTTGCCTGTTTTTGGGTTCATTAGTTCCACAGCATTATCATGAGCAATTTGGCTAATTATAACAGGTCCTTTGTGTGCAGCGTAAAACTTATGTATTTTGTGTTTCTGTTTGCTGGAGAGATGGTGTGTTTTTACAAATACTTTCTGGCCTACTGAGAATGTTCTTTTAATTGCTGTTCTATCTCCTCTCTTTTTTCTTTTAATGGCTGCCTTTCTGATGTTGGAGAGTGCTGTTGCTATGACTTGTTTGTGCTGTCTATGTGGTACAATAAGAAATCTAACATTTTCTCTGGTTATGTTTGGGGGTTCAATATTTTTAAGTACAGTAATTGGAGGTAGTAGTGTAGTGCTATGTGGGATTTCATTTATTACTTCTTGAAAATCTTTAAGGTATATATCCCAAGTGTTGTGACTTTTGCCTGCGTATAATCGGCATAAAGTGCCTATGTCCTTCATAGATCGTTCTGCTGAATTTACGCTAGGTTTGTACTTAGATATGTAGATGGGTTTTATTTTGTGTTGTTTTAACGAGTTCTGCCATTGCACTGATTTGTATTGTGGGCCATTATCCGAAATTATTCGTTCCACTCGACCTACTTGTCTGAGAAAATCTTGTCTAAATGCTTTACTGATAGTAAGACCTGTTGCCTGTTTTAATGGTGTCAACGTAACATATTTAGAAGTGAGTTCCAAAACATCAAATATGAAAATATATCCATTTTTTGTGCGTGGGAGGGTCCCCATCAAATCTGTTGCAGCTATTTGTTTTAATTTTTTAGGGATTATTGGAAACATAGGTAGTTTGGTTTGGAAAATGACGTATTTAGCCCTCATACATTTTTTGCATTTGACTAATACTGTTCTAATTCGTCTTTCCATATTAGGAAAATGGCTTGTTTGTTTTATTTTTAAAAAGCATTTATTTGGTCCAAAGTGGCCATTACTTAAATGTGTATACCATATGCGGATTTGTTTCTTCCTTCTTCTCTTCTCGTGATAAGGTATTTACTTCTCTGTTCAAGGTGCTGCAATTGTCCTGGGTCGGTGCGTCATTCTCTTTGGCATGGGCTCTTAGCTGTCAATTCGAACGTTTATCGGGGTTTGGTGGTCTTACCTCCACCTCTTCTATCTGCATTCTCTTTTCTTGTTCAGTTTGTTGATAGTGGTTTCTTTGTTGATAATTTGTCGGTCTATTCGTTCTCCAGTACCCGTTCCGGTTGTCGTTATTCCCTCTGTAATAGTCGTTGCCGTTCCTGGGTGAATTATAGTTATTGCCATATTCTCTTCTAAATCCATAACCGGTTCTTTGTTGAAATCTATTGTCGTTTCTTGATGCGTAGTTATCACGTGGTTCGTAATTATTGTTTCTTCGTACTGTGTCTTGTGGATTCCACTGCTTTTTGCTTTCGTTTTCATGACGCGCTTCGTCTTTTTCTTGCGTCATCTTCCGAAAATATGAACTCTAGTTCCCTTAGAATATCTTTAAATGCTTCGCCGTCATTGCCTCCGTGACCTACTAACGATTGCTGATATTTCAATGGTAACTTCATCGCGCATAATTTAATCAACTCTCCGTCACTGTATGGTACATCTAAGCATTGATTTTTCTTTGCCATTAATTCGAAAAATTTCACGGGACTCTTCTCTCCTGAATTTTCAAAATATGGGTTCTGTAATAATTCGTACTTCACTCTGTTCTGTGCTTTGCTGGACCAATATCGTGAGAGAAACTTCTCTCTGAAATCTTCGTACGATCGGCATGTCGCTGCAACATTTTGCATGGTTTCTGCGACTGTTCCTGACATGTGTGCACATAAACGTCTAATTTGTGTGCTAGCGTCCAGTGTTCTGGTAATCCTACTCGGAATTGATCAATAAAAGTTCGTGGATGTAATGAGTCTCCTTCTCGAAAGTGTTGAAATTTTCTGACTGTGAGGAAATGATCGTTGTCGTACTTCGTCATAGTTCCACATGAAATTCGCGATTCTTCGCCACTTTTGTATCTGATCATTTCTCCGGTCGTTCTTTCCGGTTGTGGTAGATCCATTGGATATTGTCCACTGTAACTTTCGCCTAGCCTTGCGTAGTATCGTTGGAGTGGTACGCAATAATTTTCTTCCATCGGTTGTGAACGTGTAGCTGAATGCATTGCACTGTACTCTTCGCGACCTGGCTTTCCATTGTCATGTATTGGTTCGGTATCTCGTCTGGCTAACCTTGCCGCTTCATTGCACGAACCAAACTGTCTTGAAACATACATTTGTGGTTCTGCATGTGTTTGTGGTGCCGTTCGCTCATCAAGAATTTCGAAACGTGTTTGTTGCGGTGCAGGCTGTCTGATTTCACGTATGTTATTTTCCGCACTGTGATTGGAATCGAAAATGCATGATATCTTCGTTAATTGCTTGTTTTTACGGTGCTGTTACAGATACGGATGTGGTTGCAGACTCAGTGCTTGTTCGATCCTGTTCACTACGCTCTTCAATGGTTTGCAACAACTCTGTTCGCAATTTCTGAAATTGTCGCTCCGTTTGCGCTTCTATTTTGACTATGCGGTTATCATATCTTTTCAGCGCTGCTTTTGTGATACGTTTGTGTAACACACTGTTTTCAACAATTTCACGCGCTGTACCTGCTGCTTGTCTAGTAATTACGTTTATCTGTTTCTCTAGTTTCTTGACTTCTCCCTGGGTGTTGTTACGTAATGTTTTGATCTCGTACTGAATGTCATAACGCAATGATTGTACGTCCGCTTGTACCTTGTCAATGTCTGTTCTTAATTGATTGTGACCTGTTACCAAGTTTCCTATCACTTCTCGAGATTCTTTTGCCTCGTCTTCAATAGGACTTAGGTGTAACTGAATTTTTTTGTTTTGTTCTTTAATCTCACGCGTTTGTCCCGTGGTTTCTGCAATTTGTTTCGTCGTTCCTGCATTCTGAATTTTAATTTGGTTCGCAATTTCTTTATTTTGTCTTGTCATGGTTTCCGTCATTAATTGTAATAATTCTGCCAGATTGGTGGGTCCTATTGCGTTTTCTTCCAACGACCTACGATCTGTGTTTTTGCCCAAGTGTTGGTTTGCAACCGATTGCATTGAACTGTGCGGTGACACGTTTCTGCTCGAATTCTTTGTACTCTGTGGTGAGGGAGCTCTGATTACTTGTACTATGGGTTCTACGTATTCAAGACGCAAGTTAGAATCCTCATCGTCTGTCTCTCTACTTTCCTTCTCCTCTGTCGTATGCTGACCTAGGTTTTCTTTGCCTTGGCGTACAGTATCCTCGTTATGGTGCGTTATCTGTCCTATTTCTCGCGATACTGCATCGTCTGTTGTACTGTCCTCTATTCTCTGTCCATCTTCATGCTGGGTCTCTACCTCAATTCGGTCAAGGTCTAGATCTGCCATTGCTAATCTTTCTGAATCCCTTTTTTTCTGTTTTAAAAGCAATTCACGCACCCTGCTTCGCGTCAACATGCACTCATACGATCTCACGCGTTTCATAAACTTTTTGCACACGCGACTTGACAATCCATTCACTTACTTGTTTGGTCAGAGCCAACTTGTCAGCGATGTATCCGCCACCTGTGCGCTTGCATTGGAGAGAAAGCTTAATTCTAACAATATTAAAATTCATAACTTAATAATGCTATTGCCTCTGCTAGAATGTCTCACGTTCTATTGAATACTTTCTTACCATCTATCGCTGCAGCTACTGTTTTCGACTATTTATAACTTTAGGGAAAAAAATTTGTTACAAAAATTTTTCAACAAGATATTTTTCTGATCTAGTTAGGCATGTGGTCGACCTTCAATCATGGTATTTTACCATCCTGGCAGGGTCGCCATTCTCTAACATTCTGCGTGGTGTCTGTTGTTCTATGTCGTGTCTCCCTACCACTTTCAGCGTCAGCTCCACTGCACT
Source organism: Schistocerca cancellata (assembly GCF_023864275.1). Classification (NCBI taxonomy): domain Eukaryota; kingdom Metazoa; phylum Arthropoda; class Insecta; order Orthoptera; family Acrididae; genus Schistocerca; species Schistocerca cancellata. Next base: position 1,098,622,326 of record NC_064626.1, on the reverse strand, counting down.
CCCTGTAAAAGAATCTTAATACTAACTAAATTTAGTGGAAGGGGCTCAAGGCTTTCCTATTTTTAGTTAGCTGGTAAAATAACGACGAAAAAGCAGTTAAGTTTACCATTGGAAATTTTATTCTACTCACAAAACATTGTTTATAAATTGCACTATTGATAAAAGGAAATGTTTTAATACAGGATGATAAAAACCAACTGCTTCAACAAAAATGTGAACGAATATTCCCTGAATGGGTTTCCAAGTTCTACAATGGATCGAAGGATGACCTATGCCATATCACATCTATAATCTAGGTTTAAATTAAGTTTCACAAAAGAGAAAACTATCAAAATGGTCTACAGTGACCCTCAATTATCTTTAATTATTTATCTAACTTGTAAATTACAGTGGCTGATGTGGCTTCTCAATAATTATATAACAGAAAAATCATCGCGTTTCAGATTTTAACTTACGTAGCAAATGTGAATACCATGAGCTTTAATTGACGATCGACACTAGTATTACACAGAACGGGGGTGTAACAGATGAGACTTCTGCAGTTCTGAGTGAAGCTTTATGCGCTGTTATGCGGCATCGCGTGCGTTCATTACCTTGTCGTTGGTTAGGCAGTGTCAGGGGGCGTCGGTCGGCACAGCTCCACGCACCTCGCCGACTGGGAAGCAACTCTCTCCTAACTTCTCCTTACTACAACTTACCGAAGTTGGTTTAAAAAAAAAACTATCTGGCTGTGTTTTCATCCTACCAGTCAGGGTCTCAATGTTAACCTTAAGCTCCGCCTACAAAAATTCTGTCTATCCAATGAGAAACGTTATACATTTCGTGGTGGGGCAATGTTTTTAAAGTTTGCAACGTAACAGAGATGCGAAAAAGTCTCACGCTAAAACTTGCAGCTGGTGTGGCCCTTTTAGTGTTATCGTAAGATCTATACTGTTCTTCTGGAGGGCTCTACCTTTTAACATGGGCTGGGGGGGGGGGGTGGACCTGGAGGTTATTTTTCGTGGTGGGGCAGTGTTTTTAACGTTTGCAACGTAACAGAGACGCGAAAAAGGCTCACGCTAAAACTTGCGGCTGGTGTGGCCCTTTTAGTGTTATCGTAAGATCTATACTGTTCTTCTGGAGGGCTCTAGCTTTTAACATGGGCTGGGGGGTGGTCCTGGCGGTTAGCTGGCCACTTGGTGTCCGTCCATTATCGTAGGGCCTTCTAGCTTAACACGGTTCTGGTCTCGGTTTCTGTTCTCGTTTCTCCCCTCTGAACTGCGTCTGTCTGACGGTGGGAAGGTATGACATGCATTTAGGCATTCTTGTGTTAGTCTGTGGTATTCCATTTGCTCACTCGTTAATCGTATTACTTTGGTTAATTTAATGTCACGATTTATTCAGAGCTATGTGACATACTATTGTATTTGCATATCATGTCAGGGTTTTCATGGAGGGTGTTGGATTTGCCTGACACCTTACAAGCCGTGGTGCCTCAGATTCCGAAAAGTCAAAACGGAGCTATTTTTATAAAATAATTTTATTTCGTTCTAAAGTTGTAAAGTGCCACACATCTACACTAACGAAAACATGCAAATACGTTTACGGCTTCTGAGATGGCAGTGCCCCTACTGCTGTTGAAGAATAGCGTCGGTGCTTTCCGACAAGTTGAATTCCTGATCGTACAGTGTTCACCAGAATTTTCAGCACATTTCTCATTTTTCCTCTGAACATCTAGTGCAAGATCCTGAGTGGGAACAGCAACACTTGTTGAAACGGTGCAGCGTAGTCCTACGACCAGCACACTGCGGCCTCTTTCGCGTATCAATATTGTGGTAGATTTGTACTCAGTTGTCCATAGTCTTCACGTTGGCGACAGTGGCACACGACCTGAATTTTGTCGTTGGTTAAGTGACAATGAATGACAATCTTCATTTGCTTCAATTAATACTATTCACTGATGAAGTCACGTTTACATGGAGAAATCAACAACACACTTAAGAATCATCGAATGTCGCAGGAAGATCCAAACGCTACAGTGGAAACCAATTTGCAAGTTCGTTTTTCGACCAATTTTTGGTGCGGCATGACCTGTAATGTTGATAGGTCCAATCATTTTAGAAGAGTGAATTACGGGACAGAATTATTTGCATTTTTGGAAAATTTGTTTGTTGAACATCTCGAGGATGTTTCTTTGGTCACGGGGATTAAGTGTACTTCTGTATGACGGAAACTCTCCACATTCTACCGGATGTGCGAGGGATATCTCAACTGCACTTACCCTGATCACTGTATTGGTTAGGGTAGTGTCTAGTTCGCCAGATCTTAGATTTTAGCTTACGGGATTGGATGAAGTCTCACCTGTAGAAACGAAACGCGAATATGCGAGATGTACTGTTTGGTCGCGTCGTGGTTGCTGCTGCCCTCAATAGGGAACGTGCAGAGGCACTCAATCAGCACAACATATTCTCCCTGGAGAGCACAAAATGCATGAAAGTTGGTAATGAGGTATTGAAGAATTATAATGAACCATATGACAGCTGTAATGTGACGTGAAATATAATGCTTTGAGGTGACTATGTTAATAATGCATACTTTACAGCTGATGCTTTGTAAAACACTTGTTGTAATGTTTACTAACCGTTGCACATGCGTACATATGTAAACCTGAGAATGTACTGAATAACAAAGAAAATATAACAATGTACATTAAATATGTTGTATCTCGGAAACCATTCGGAATAAGGCATACGTCCATTTGAAGCTTTTTGCTCTAGATGATCGTTCCTGTCATATTCCTCAATGCTGACTATTCCTCCAGGGACAGCCTGTATAATATTGTTTGTAAATACTAAAGTAAAAGCCGGCCGCTGTGGACGAAGCGGTTCTAGGAGTTTCAGTCCGGAACCGCGCTGCTCCTACGGTCGCAGGTTCGAATCCTGCCTCGGGCATGGATGTGTGTGATGTCTTTACGTTAGTTAGGTTTAAGTAGTTCTAAGTCTAGGGGACTTTTTGTTTGGATAGACACACACTAGCAAACTAAAAAAGCAAGTTCCAGTGACTCTGGAATTCTTTTCTTAATTTTAATAAACAATTATAACAAAACGCTTTGTACAGCGTATGTGAAGAACTAGGGATCGAGATTTCGAGAACAGTTTGAAATTGAACAAGTACGGGCAAACTCAATGAGCAAAAGCAACTGCAACTAATCGAAAAGCGGAAAAGCTGGAACAAGGAACGCGTGACCACCCTTTGAAGAACGAGACAGGCGGGAACGAGGCCGATCTAAAGGGAATGGTGGACGACCGTTCCTTGGGAGTCGTTCCTCGGTCCTTCTGTACAGTCTAGCGAATCGTCCCTTTAGACCTGTTCCTTCACAGAGGACCTATCTCTACTCACAATACTACAGGCACATGACTGTGAGGGCAATCCTTTGCCAACACTAGTGCTTTTGAAAAACGTTTACCGCTGAAACAGCTTCTTTCCTTTAGTTGACGTATTGAGCTAGTCAATAGGTCATTGTGTGTACAAAACCGATTCGGCATCCGCTGTAAGACAAGATTTGAACTGGGCTGAAAAATCGCCATTTGCGATCGGTGACTCGTGGCAAGGCTTCCTCATACGGTGCATATCCTCTGCGAACTGCTCTCGTTGCAAAGTAACTCTTCAGATACATTACCCCAACGCTAAAGTATGGTGAGTCAGAATTACTTTTTTATTTCGTATAGTCAGTTTACTGGCCTCACATCTGATTTCTTATTTGCAGTGGAAGCTCTATCCAGTTTTCCTTCTGCTATGTATCGCTCATATCATCACACGATAGGGTGATAAACACTCCCGTATTTAACGGGGGGAGGGGTGGGGGCGGCGAGTACTACAGAATTTTTTTAATCCTCCCTGTTCCTTTATTGGCCGCCTGTTTCTCCAGCACATTTCATCAGTGATCACTGTTAGTATTATTAAGTCTGCGAAGTACCATCGGTAATTCAAATTCCTTGACCGAGGGTCTCGAAAGGTTTTTGTATAATAATTGATACTGTTGTCGACATTGACTCATCTGTTCGTGATTCTGCGGAAAGAAGAAGGTTTGGCTGAAGGAAATGTGGGGAATGGCGAAAGAACGACACAGCCTGCGCATGCCGAGGGGTCGTGAGAGGGGGGAATTCCTACTTGTTCCTCGGTCAGTCCTGGCAACCCACGGATGCGCTCGTCTCGTACCGATGAGCAGTTGTGGTGTAAATAACTCACGGAACTAACAAGGACTTGCGAAGGTGGATTACAAAGACATGCATATTTAAACACGCTCGTTACATTATTTATTTTTCATTTGGCTCACACGACATAACAACATTTCGCAGTGATTCGAAAGAATCAGTGCTGATAGATCGTTTAATTTTGCAGCAATCGAAACTAGAGGAAAGACAACATGAAATGTTCCGACTTACGTGGTCTTCTTTCCGAAAGCGTGACTACTGTACTGATCAGCTTTCACGTATATCTTCATTTGCTTCTAAAATGAATCACTTTTCATCATGCGCTCTCGCAGTGAAAGTGAAGATGTAAAAACTCAACGAAGCAAGATGTTTAAATGTTCGTGTGTTTATCTGAAGAAGTGGGACGAACAATATTCTTACAATATTCTTCGTTAAGGCCACGCCTTCCAGCGTTAATCTAGCTTACTATATGCTTCGTAAGCGTGACTTCAGCATCGCTCAGTGGGGTAACGCCAACTGCAGCCAACTTTCCCGTACGGAAGTTAATAAGCAGAACGAAAGAGATTATTTTTAATCCTAATAATGATTCTTTATGCTAAGCTATGGCCTGGGACAAGAGTCATATTACATAAACACACTTCATTAAGGAATAAATATACTCAAAAGCAGTAGTTAGCATATATAGTTCTTTGAATGGGTTCGGGCATGCTCTTCTTGAATTTACACCATATTTGAGTCTCATCATAAGCTTTTCCACCCCGAAAACCTCTCCCTCTGTTTCTGGAGTTACCCCAGAGTATGATACCGTATGACATAATAGAGTTGAAGCTATCAAAGTGCACCATTTTTTTAAACTAGTGTCTTTGTATCTTCATTGTCACCCATTTCAAGAAGATGTGATGTACACTCCTGGAAATGGAAAAAAGAACACATTGACACCGGTGTGTCAGACCAATCATACTTGCTCCGGACACTGCGAGAGGGCTCTACAAGCAATGATCACACGCACGGCACAGCGGACACACCAGGAACCGCGGTGTTGGCCGTCGAATGGCGCTAGCTGCGCAGCATTTGTGCACCGCCGCCGTCAGTGTCAGCCAGTTTGCCGTGGCATACGGAGCTCCATCGCAGTCTTTAACACTGGTAGCATGCCGCGACAGCGTGGACGTGAACCGTATGTGCAGTTGACGGACTTTGAGCGAGGGCGTATAGTGGGCATGCGGGAGGCCGGGTGGACGTACCGCCGAATTGCTCAACACGTGGGGCGTGAGGTCTCCACAGCACATTGATGTTGTCACCAGTGGTCGGCGGAAGGTGCACGTGCCTGTCGACCTGGGACCGGACCGCACCAACGCACGGATGCACGCCAAGACAGTAGGATCCTACGCAGTGCTGTAGGGGACCACACCGCCACTTCCCAGCAAATTAGGAACACTGTTGCTCCTGGGGTATCGGCGAGGACCATTCGCAACCGTCTCCATGAAGCTGGGCTACGGTCCCGCACACCGTTAGGCCGTCTTCCGCTCACGCCCCAACATCGTGCAGCCCGCCTCCAGTGGTGTCGCGACAGGCGTGAATGGAGGGACGAATGGAGACGTGTCGTCTTCAGCGATGAGAGTCGCTTCTGCCTTGGTGCCAATGATGGTCGTATGCATGTTTGGCGCCGTGCAGGTGAGCGCCACAATCAGGACTGCATACGACCGAGGCACACAGGGCCAACACCCGGCATCATGGTGTGGGGAGCGATCTCCTACACTGGCCGTACACCACTGGTGATCGTCGAGGGGACACTGAATAGTGCACGGTACATCCAAACCGTCATCGAACCCATCGTTCTACCATTCCTAGACCGGCAAGGGAATTTACTGTTCCAACAGGACAATGCACGTCCGCATGTATCCCGTGCCACCCAACGTGCTCTAGAAGGTGTAAGTCAACTACCCTGGCCAGCAAGATCTCCGGATCTGTCCTCCATTGAGCATGTTTGGGACTGGATGAAGCGTCGTCTCACGCGGTCTGCACGTCCAGCACGAACGCTGGTCCAACTGAGGCGCCAGGTGGAAATGGCACGGCAAGCCGTTCCACAGGACTACATCCAGCATCTCTACGATCGTCTCCATGGGAGAATAGCAGCCTGCATTGCTGCGAAAGGTGGATATACACTGTACTAGTGCCGACATTGTGCATGCTCTGTTGCCTGTGTCTATGTGCCTGTGGTTCTGTCAGTGTGATCATGTGATGTATCTGACCCCAGGAATGTGTCAATAAAGTTTCCCCTTCCTGGGACAATGAATTCACGGTGTTCTTATTTCAATTTCCAGGAGTGTAGTTCTGAAGCTGAAATTTATTGCATCTAAATTTCCTTTAAAATCATTACCAGCTGTTGGTCATCTGCCTAAAATCACAATCAAATATTGTTCGCCTGGCACCCAACAAATGTTCAAATGTGTGTTCAATGTGAATTCCTAAGGGACCAAACCGCTGAGGTCATCGGTCCATAGACTTATACACTACTTAAACTAACTTAGGCTAAGGACAACACACACACCCACGCCCGAGGGAGGACTCGAACCTCCGGTGGAGTAGCCGCGCGTTTCTTGACATGACGCCTCTAACCGCTCGGCCACTCCGCGCGGCTCTGTACACAACGTCCGCAGCTAGTATAATACAAGGTGACCCGGAAATCCACCGACGAAAACTGCAGATGTTTTTCAAGCCTACTTTGCGACTAAGGGAGCGTAGTCTTCAGAAGCTCGTACTTCGTTAGATTCCAAACCCTGTTTATCTTTGTATCATTGTAGTGAAAATATCTGCACAACAGCACAAAAGTCGATGCTGTGTGACGTGCGTCTTGTGTGGAAGCAAACATGTTCCATTCACTGCTTGCTGCTAGTCCCCATTTTATTGTTCGCCCTCAAGCTTGTGCTCAGAACAGTTCGGGCCTGTCTCGGGTTTGTTCTTCTGCCATGTTAGTTTCATTTGACAGTGGCACACAGCAGTATGAGGGCTTTACTGATGAAGAATTAGCCGTGGACCTTGTGTATGGGTTTATTGACTGGAATAAAAAATCGGCACAGCTACTTATCCTGAGCTATTCCCGTAGCGAAGGCAACCACGTCACAGTAAATTCGCACTTGTTCATAGGCGCCGAAGAGAAACTGGTTTCTTCCGTCTTAGAATGGAAGGTACTGGCTGTGTGAGGTGCGCCAGAACACCCGATCTTTATAAGGTGTCAATCGTGCAACCTGTAGTCGGTGCGGTTTGCGTGCTCTGAACGTAGACCAAACAGCTGTCTTGAGAATCTTATACCAACCTCAGCTCCACTCGCACCATAACAGAAGGTGCAATCATTGCAGTCAGCCTACTTTCGATGTTGAATAAAGTCTACAAATGGATCTTTGCAGCAAGGGGCAGAAAATCACAGTTATTTCGCTTTCGTGTAGTTTACAAACGAGGCTATGTTTGCAAGGGAGGGCACGTTCAACAACATATGGATGTGATGACGTAAATCGGCTCATACTGGTGTGCCGATCAACAGAAGTTCGCTGTAAATGAATGAGGTCGTACTGTCGACGGTTGCTTGACTGGAAGTGACGTACTTCCCGATAAACTGATTAGCCTTGTGTACAAAAATGTTCCTTCAACATATCTTCCCACAGTCCCTAGAAGATATTTTGAGAATACGTCAGTTTATGTAGCTTCAACGTGACGATGCGCCGGCACAGTTGTAATCCATGTTAAGAACAACACTGCTGAAGTCGCAATACGCCTGCCCCACTGAGACTGCCGGCCGCTGTGGCCGAGCGGTTCTAGGCGCTTCAGTCTGGAACTGCGCGACCGCTACGGTCGCAGATTCGAATCCTGCCTCGGGCATGGATGTGTGTGATGTCGTTAGGTTAGTTAGGTTTAAGTAGTTCTAAGTTCTAGGGGACTGATGACTTCAGATGTTAAGTCCCATAAGTGCTCAGAGCCATTTGAGCCACTGAGACGGAAGCAGTTATTCCGCACCATTACCTTATCACGAGGGCATAATAGTTTTGTTGTCTCAATGACATAAATAGTCATTCTCTTTTATTTCATATTATTTAGTTAACCTCTGGTAAAAGGAGGAACATCACTGTGCATTTACTCACATTCTATCCTTATCCCTCTAATTCGCTATGTATCATTAACTGTCCGGCCCGATAGCTGAGTGCTCATCGTGACGGATTGCCGTCCTAGGGACCCGGATTCGATTCCCGGTTAGGTCGGGGATTTTCTCCGCTCAGGGAACTGGGTGTTGTGTTGCCTTTATCATCATTTCATCCCCATCCGGCGCGCAAGTCGCCCAATGTGGCGTCGAATGTAATAAGACCTGCACCAAAGCGGCCGGACCTGTCCCCTAAGGGGCCTTCCGGCCAATGACTCCAAATGTTCATTTCGATTTTTTTATCATTAAATGCTGAATTCGGTTTTTCTTAGTCGTGGTTTCCCCTATACTGCTTAAGGCAAACGCCTGGATGGTTCCTTTGGAAGGGCACGGCCGTTTCCCTTCTATACTCTTTCCTAACGCGAGCTTGTGCTCCGCCTCTGATGACTTCTTTGTCGACGGGACGTTAAACACTAATTTCTTTTGAACAGTTCTGTATTTGTTACGTACTGCACTTTACACTAAGAGAGCAGATCAAGCACACTGAGATAAAAGAGTACGTGTTTCGTCTGAAACTTGTTGCATGACTCTGAATTTTGTACTGTACATTTTTGTGTTTTGGTACTCCGTGTTTTATACTATTGCCAGTTTCTTCACGCAAACAAAGGAAGTTGTGATAACAAATCGATTTAATCATAATTAAATTATTACTTTATAACGAGTCACCACAGACCATTGATCTCCAAAATTTTATATTACATAATAGGAAATTCTGTGTCCATAATAAAGCTCCAGTTCCAAAATCTGTAGAAACACTGCTAAGAATGACGTCAAATTTCAACAACATATTTTTGACACAGGGAGAAACGGCATGGAACAAAAATAAATTAACGAAAAGCGCTTTAACCTAAATAGGGTCGGCTACAAATGGCAGAAGAATCGCAATACGACAGTTATGGTTTGAGTTGCACATCACAGCATCCGTACCGTTCAAAGTGTATGACTGCACAAGTATGGCCGACAACAGTCAACTGTTAGTTAGGTAAATCCATTCCATCAAGGCAAGATCTTACCACACACCGGATGGGATAACCTGTTTTTATTTGCCCTTAGTCCAAAAACCGTATAAAAAGCAAAATGATGTTTATTTTTAATTTTCCAGGGAACAAAACCCGCATAAAAAGCAACATGACATCTGATTTTGGTTGTCCTGGGGCCAAAACAGCATAAAAAGCAAAATGACATCGGTTTCTAGTCGCGGTGAGACTGGCGCAAGATTTGTTCGATATGCTGTCCACGTTTTCTGCCACAAAGTTTAAATCGAGAAACAGCGTCATCCACAACAGATGGGAGTGTACTGAGGGTCACGTTCAGAATGTGTTGCGCAGTGTGTGCTTTAAATTCAGTTACTCTCGTAACTGGAGCGCTAAACACAACACCTTTCAGATAACCCCACAGCCAGAAGTCACGCAGATTAAGGTCAGATGATCTAGATGGCCAGGCTGTAGGGAAGTGGGAGCTGATAGTTTTAGTATTTCCGAAATTCCTCTGCTGTAGCCACTCGATGGCTGCGCAATGTGCGGAAAAGCGCCATCTCGTAGAAAAATGATCCTACACGTGTATCTACGCCGCTGAAGTGCTAAAGACTCTCTTGCCATTTACTTGTGACGGTACACGTAACAGGACCCGCAGGACTCATATCCCTGAAAAATTTGGTTGCACGGTAAACGGTGCCGTCAACCAATTCCATACAGTGGTACCAGTTGACGTGCATGCCGATTTCCGGTTGCCCATGTTCTACTGTTTTGCGTATTGACATGTTCTTGAACACCGAAAAGGGCTTCGCCTTACATAGGATGTTCCATGGTCATTCATTGTCCACTTCCATGCGAGCAAGGAATTGCAGAGCGAACGTTTATCTTGCTGGCAGGTCAGCAGGAAGAAACTCCTGGACATGGGTGATCTTGTATGGATCGCAATGCACCCTGTTTCTTAGGATTTTATGCACCGTGCTCGCAGGTGTGTCGAATGTTCGGGTAATTCACCGTGCACTGCATGTCTACACACCACCGCTCGACCTCTCCTGAAATCCGAAATCCTGTGGCCTCATCTTCGACAGACGTCGGATCAACCGCTTTGCTCGCTCAGCCCCATTGCACTTCAAAAGAACCTGTATTTTCGAATTTTCTAATCATTTTCTCCAGACCGTCAATAAAAACCGCACCAATGCCTTCGCTGAGTGTGCGGAACTTCTGCAGCGCTACAGGCGTAAAGCCATATTTCTTCTAAAAGAGCTCTCCCACAAGTGCGTTCAGTCACGGAGTCAATCATGTTTGGCATCTCGGGTGTAAACTGGGGAACATTCCTGTGCATATTCTGACGCTTACAGTGCCATCTATTGGTCAAATTTTCGTCACTTTTGTGTTTGTTCCGTGATGTTTTTCCCTGCGTCAATAATAAGCTGCTCAAATTTGACGTAATTAAGAGCAGTGATTCTCTTTCTACAGCAGTTTTGAAACTGGAACTGTAATGATGGACAACCTGTAGTTTTTTCATATATTTTTTCTTACACTTCACCTATGCGACGATAAATTTGTAATATACTTTTAAAGGTTCGGAGTGAATCTCGCTCTTTGTTGTTAAGTACACTGCTAACTTTCTTAGATTCAAAGCAATGTTAGACGGTAAAGGAAACAAGCTAACTTTATATAGGATAGTTCATATTTCGTAGCCAGAAACAGAATTCCGCATATCAGACTGAAAGCTGTTTACCACGGATGCCTGCCCAGCCACAACGAGGCACTGGAAATGGCTCTCCTGTTCCACGTGGCAAGGTTACGGGCAGTAAACAAGTGCCTTGTAAATTGCCAGAGTACTCCATTACAGTAAATTATGGCAATGAAAAAAAAACGTAAGAAAGAGGCTCATATACAAGAATACGGCAGCTGTAGCTCGAGTTTCTCCGCTATCGCCTAGCCGATTCACGCTCTGTGAAGTCAGAGCGGATTGCGGCTTTGAGTAACGCACGCAATGCCAATTCACGTGTCATCGTTGGGCGGATTGAGCACCATTAGCGCTTTGCAGTAGAAGATAGTCTTATAAACCGACACTCTACTTTTGAAAAAACGACGTGCTTCATAGAATGCTGAAGTTTTTGACGAGAGAATCAGGGCTATACATTCAGCAGGTACGGGGTGGATGAGAAAACTATCTCTCTTAGCAGATTTTCAGACCACAGACCACAGATCGTACAGTAATAAGAGAGAGAGAGAGAGAGATGTTTCTACGGAAATTTCCAGATGCAATGAGTGAGCTCTGCACCATAATGCCGCATAAAAAATTTGAAATGAAGTGGATGTCACGTAGTTTCAGTACACATTTGAAACAATGAGGCTAATCGGGGGACTTAGTAGCAAGATTTAACATATGTGCAGATGTAACCTTGCGCAGAAGAGGTTTGCTATCTTCAATCAAGACTGTACAAAGATGATATACCAGGGGAGGGACCAGATGTGGATTGACACATCCAAATAAACTTCTTCTCGTCAATTAACTGAACTGGTAGCCAACACTGACATGTAATTGAGGAATATATTCCTAGATATTTTATGTGGAACCCAGTACTGTCTCTAAGACACTCGAAAAGACCGAGAGAAAAGAAATTTGGAAGCATTTGATTTGTGATGCCTGGTCCCGGCGGAGGTTCGAGTCCTCCCTCGGGCATGGATGTGTGTGTTTGTCCTTATGATGCTTAAGGTTAAGTAGTGTGTAAGATTAGAGACTGATGACCTTAGCAGTTTAAGTCCCATAAGATTTCATACTCATTTTTTTGTGATGCCTGGCGAAACGTGGCTCGCGAGTCATTCCTTTCCAGCGAGTGCTTCCCCCTCCAATTCGACTGGTCCTGTGACGTCACGGCCACGCCACAACCACCCACCCAATCACAGGGACGGCTGTCAGGCATAGTGGATAGAAAATTCTACCTCTTCCCTGTGCGTCAACCTCAGAAAACAAAAACTTTAATTTTTTTCAATTATTTGTCTCAGACTGTTGCTCTTGCTTTACTGAGATTTCCAAGTACTATTTAGGGTAGATTTATTTAACTTGATCTTGACAAGTTCTGCTATATCGGTTTTAATTTCCGTTTTACAGAAACAAAGTTGATGTCCGAACAATTCAATGATCAATGCAAGAAAAATACTTTGAAAAATATGTGCTGACCTTAAAAAAGATTTTACTTTAAGGGCGAAGTCTACGAGTTTGGGAACCTAGCTTGTGGCGTGACTTCTGTAAAACCTCTTTCTGTTCTGAATAGCATGAACGGATCATTTTGTAAAATGCACTCTCTTCCTTATTGAGGATCATTTATAACGCTTCCAAGATCTACTTTCACTGGATTATTATAGAAAATGATGTCCGACTCAAAGGATTCAAAATCTTTAAAGCATCAGCAATGGAAGTAAATCTCGAAAATTTTGCTCAACGTATTCTTGTTTCACGTCACAGCAGCTTGAGAAATGACACAAATTTTCCTTGTTTAGCTGCAACTTGGGCAGTGCATGTTTACACTGAAATCCATTAACATCCGTGAACATATGAGAAATAGTGCATCCCTTTCCTTGCAAATGATTTGTAAAATCTATGGTAAAAGCTCATTCTGTTGAAAAGTGAATCCTTCATCTTATTTTCAAATTCCGTAGGATCTCATGTTACTTCTTGAGTCTTGAAAAGATCTTTTTCTAAATAAAACAAAAACCGAGCTAAAAATTTCCGTGCAAGCAACCAACGAATTTCGGAATGAAGGAATTTTCAAATTCCGTAGGATCTCATGTTACTTCTTGAGTCTTGAAAAGATCTTATTCTAAATAAAACGAAAACCGAGCTAAAAATTTCCGTGCAAGCAACCAACGAATTTCGGAATGAAGAAGCATGTCTTCATATTCTCCGTCAACGTCCTATAAGAATTTTTTAAATTTCCGATGAGGCAGTGGTCGATTTCCTCTGCATATTAAATCCGTAATTTCGTTACATCCTTCATTACGGACAGCATTCTGACATTTTATCCTCGTAGTGTTCCCTGATGTAAATGCAACAAGAAGTTAAATAATTTATTGTTTTTTCATGACTGGCCAACGAAATAATTTTCGCTACCAACCACACCTGGTGCATTGTCCGTACACACCGTCCATTTTTTTTTTTTTTTTTTTTTGTACACGCAAAATACCCAAACCAATTGTTCCGATCAAAGGACCTAAAGCGAGTAAAACTGCAGTACAGAAAAGTCATCGATTAGTAGGCGAATAAAGATTAGTACCTGACAAAGATCTTTTCGATCAGTACTCTCGTCCGTACACAAACAATAATACTGTCAGTTCACGAAGTACCAATATCAAGTGCCTATTGGGCCTACTAAAAGCAAAAAGCTTTATGTTAGCAAATAGTTGCACTTTCCATTCATATGCTCCAGTTTCTCAAGCATGAGATCGAAAAGTAGTAGTAGTACGAAAGTTTTATATAAATTTGAAATCTTCATATTCTTCCATATAATTTGTGTGATGTCCCGTTCCTTCTCCTATCTCGTTCTAAAAAACAATCTCTTCATCACTAATTCTGCAACTATTCCTACCATTGACAACACTTATTCCCCAGTTTAACTGCACCAGCCCTGCTAGAATTACTTGTTTAATTATCCCGCGTTTGTTCTCCGGTTAGGCTTTATTACGTGTTCGTATAACGCGTTCATCTTGTGATTCGATCAACTTAGAATTTGTCCAAAAATTAAAAAAAAAAAAAAAACAGGGATGCTTTTGAGAATCAGGTGAACAATCGATAGACCAACGTGCTCTTGATGCCAGGCACTTCGTGAAACAAGTAGGGTTTATTTCAAAACAAGACCCACTAAATTTTTTAACTGAAATCTCTGCATTCCTCTCACGTCTTACTTTGGAAGATAAACTCCTGGGGAAAGAACGAAAGCCGACGCCAAGTCTGCCTATTAAAAAATCTTATGGAATATTTGTAAGACGTTTCCAAACACAGTGCTACAATTCAGAGCGGTGGTTAAGTGGCAGCGATCTAAGGAACAAGCCTTTTTGCTTTTACTGTGTACTATTTGGAATGAGTAATAGTTTTGAATGGCGTAACTGAGGAGTAGGTGAAGCAAGTGTTAAAAATTTCCTTTCGATAGCTAAAAATCGTGAATGTTCCATTTCACGCTGTCAAACATAATCAGCTAGGCACAGTAAGAATTGACCATTCTCTTTCACAATCAACACGCCTGCAAGCTTTGTAACACAACGAAAAGGTTGATCAAAACAGAAATGTAATGAAGAGACTCATTTCGACAATCTGCTTTTTAACACTACAAGAATTAGCTTTCGAAGTCATGACGAATCTGAAGTATCAGTAAATAAAGGAAATTATTTAGAACTTCTGGGTTTCTTGGCAGTACGAAACCAGTACATGAAATATCATTTAGCATCCGATGGAGTATTTAAGGGCACTTTCTCTGACACCGAGAACGATTTAATAGCTTGTATTATGGATGTTGTTCAAGAAAAAGTTCAAGTGAAGTTAAAAATAGTCCTTTTATATCAGAACAAGCCGACGAAACAACGGATGCCTCAACTAGAAGTCTAACGAGTGTAATTTTTCGTCTTGCAAATGACGAATCAGGAGAAATACAAGAGAGATTCATAGGGTTTTATGACGTATCTAAGGACCGGAGTGCACAAGGTATAGCCACTGTTTTGATGCAAGTGCTATGCAGTTGGAATATTGATTAAAACAAATCAGTGTCGCAAACGTACGACGGCTTCAGTGCCAGGGCACGGAAAAATTATGGTGTGCAGTCTATTGTGGAACAAGCGCATCCTCATGTTCTCTCTATCCACTGCTACGCATATCAATTGAACCTAGCCCTCCTCTATGCTTGTAAAAATATTATGCAACTAAAAGTTTTTGTGGCAAATCTGTCAGGGTTTCACGCACTTTTTAGCCGTCCCAGTAAAGGAAGTGAACTTCTGAGGGAAAGGGATTTAAACTGTCAGGTCCTTGTGAAACAAGATGGAGTTTTCATTTACGCGCTGTACAAATCATTATTCTTCATTATACAGAACCTAACGATGTGATAAACCATACAGGGTGGAACGATAATTCCTCACATCAAGCATTTGGGCTACGTAACATACGAAAGACCATACTTTTCTTTTTCTACTGCAACTGTACAATTCCATTTTCCAGCATACAAGCGTTTGACATCTTGCGAAGTAAAACTGTAGACATAAGACGCAGTAAGCTTGAAACTGAAAACTACATTAAGGCTGGGGAATGACTAAGCTGTGAGGAAATTATTCTGAAATGCATAATGGAATCTAAGAGCCAAATAAACTCAGCAGGAGTATCTGAAATTAATTTTAACGAAACAGAAGTAATTGTCCAGAAGCTAGGAAGACTAGTATTCGAATTAATTGACACAGTAGCAGTAAATATCGAAACTAGTTTCCAGGACTTCCATGAAACAGATTTTACAGATTTGTAAATGAGAAAAAGTTCTCAGGTTATAGCAGGACGAACAGTTTCTCTATATGTGACGTTGAAAAACTCATTAAAATATATCCTTTATTGACAATGAAAAAGTGTAAACAGAAGTTAACGTTTATTTACAGCAGTGAGGATATACGTCTAGAGCCTCAGGACCTCCTTAGATCCATTATAAATAATGGTTTAAAAACGTGTTATCTGAATGTGTAAAGTTACTATCGTTAGTTCTTGTCACTTCAGCAACCACTGGATCTTGCAAGAGGAGCATGAGTTCATTGAAACGCGTTAGGGCCTATCTTCGCAACACAATAAGAAATAACAGACTGTCAAACTTGGCGATTTTGGCTGTAGAGAAGGGAACTGTGAAATCCTCAACCAATCAGCAGGATCTCACATCTCGTGTCATTGATATTTACGCCCAGAAAAAGGACATAGAATAGAACACATTTTTAAAAATATGTAACGATGCATTACTATGTGTTTTTTTAAATATGTAACTATTTAATATATTTATGAATTATCACAGTTTCTTTGCAGTTTCAATCGAAGTAGAAATGTGTAACTAAGTTCCTGTGGCAGTATTTCTGTTTTATAAGATTTGTTTTAAGATTTTTTCTTTTTTCTAAATTCGTAATTCTCAGCCTACTCTACAAAAAACGCCACGCTTTGCCACTGCTGATGCACCTGATAACATATGAGATTAAGAAAACCTGAATTTGTGGAAAACGCTTAGCTGAAGGAGAGAGTAATTAGAGAGACGTACTCTAATAGTCGACTGTGAGACGATCAGCACATGGAAAACCCATACGGGCAGTATGGAAGAGAGTATATAAACCAGCCGGCCGCGGTGGCCGAGCGGTTCTAGGCGCTTCGGTCCGGAACCGCGTGACTTCTGCGGTCGCAGGTTCGAATCCTGCCGCGGGCATGGGTGTGTGTGATGTCTGTAGGTCAGTTAGGTTTAAGTAGTTCTAAGTTCTAGGGGACTCATGACCTCAGATGTTAAGTCCCATAGTGCTCAGAGCCATTTGAACCTATATAAACCAGGATACAAGACAGTTTGTTGTAGTAGATACACAGGAATGAAAAGAATATTGCTGGATGTAGTGATGTGGAGTAAGTTAGGACGCCGGCTGGTGTGGTCGAGCGGTTCTAGGCGCTTCAGTCTGGAACCGCGTGATCGCTGCGGCCGCAGGTTTGAATCCTGCCTCGAGCATGGATGTGTGTGATGTCCTTAGGTTAGTTAGGTTTAAATAGTTCTAAGTTCTAGGGGACTGATGACCTCAAATGTTAAGTCCCATAGAACTCAGAGCCATCCGAACCATTTTTAAGTTAGGACATCAGTTAAAACTCTGGCATCCAACCGATATGAATTCGAATGGAGCATTAGATTCAAACAGACAGCGCTTGGTGAAGGGCACGTCTGTGATTTCAGGCTTATTTTGTATTATTATATAGTAATATTCGATTAAGAAAAGAACCAAGAAAGAGAATGCCGTTCCAGGTTTTAACGGTGGCTTGTCTTCTCTAACATTTGATTACTTCGACCAGCACTCTCCTGTACGCCTAAGAGAGCTATGCCCTAGGAAAGTTATCCTGTTCCTACGTTTTGTTATTTAGAGAATTGTTTCTTTTATTTCCAACCGAGTAGTCCCTTCCACACCTAAGCTATACATGAAGGGCTAAGAGATTAAAAACCCTTATCATTCCTCTGCAAATTCTATTGGGGATAGGTTATGACCCAGTACCTCATTTGTGGCGGTATACTTGGCGCGGCGCTCTAGCCCGGCGCTCGTTAGTGAACAATAATAACACGCGGCTGCAGCTATTAAGGCGTGCTGCAGAATTTTAATAGTGCTGCCGTTATTGCAGACGGCTCTTGGCATTACGGTTGTAGTTCCTCTGCTCTGCGTCACGCCATTTCAAAGGGCTGAAGATATGGAGTGTTGTTTACTGATGCAAAAAGAGTAATTTCTTTTGTTGACTCTTGCTGTAATAATACGGATTGGGTAATTACCGTTATTCTTGATTACACCTACTACCACTATAAAGACAAAGATACGATCTTCTTCTCACTACGACACGTGTAAGCAATTACGTCCTTTACGTTGGAAGAAAGCATTATGGAATTCGACATATCTTTGTAGCCACCTTTAATACGTCTAGTGCGGCGGTGCTAATTTTGTTCTTAGGGTGCAGGGGTAAAGACTCAGATAGATCATTTATCAAATTAGCTTTGGAAACTGCCGTTTAATCTAAACCTTAGACAGCAACTGTGACCACAACCAGTACAGCCTTCGCAGATATTACTAGCTGAGTACTCGGCATACTTATTTCAATCTTCTATTAGTCCAACACTTCGTTACCCTATCTTTTTCTATTTCCTCCGTCCCCTCTCTCTATAAATCTCTTCCTCCCCCCTCTCTCTGTCCATCTTCTTCTCTTACTCCTGCTGTTTATCTCCTTCTCTTTCCTTTATCTGTCCAACTCCTCCTCTTCACCCTCTCTATCCTCTCCTCCCTCTCTCTCTCTCTGTCTACCTCTTCTCCCCCTTCTCTACATCCTCCTCTGTCCATCTTCTCCTCTCTTTGTCCATTTCGACCTCTCCCTGTGTCTGTCCACCTCCTCCTCCTCCTCCACATCTGTATCTAGCTTCTCCTTCTCTCTCTCTCTTTCTGTCCGTCTGCCCCTCCCCCTTCTTTTTCCACGTTATCACGCTCACCCCAGTAGAAGACTGGTAGTTCTCATCCCCACAGTATTTCTTTCAGATTGTAACTAATATGTATGTCACATCTGGATGAAATCGTTCCATGAGTTTAGGATGAGCTTTTCACCCGTGGCTTGGCGCACGTAAGCACATATCAAATACGTTTCACATACACTAAAGAGCCAAAACATTATGAGCACCTGTTTAATAGAGTGCTATTCTACTTTTCAAACACAGTACAAAAGAGGTTCTGCTTGGAATGGCTTCTACAAGTCCTTGACAGGATTCCAGAAGCATGTGGCACCCGGTGTCTACGTGCAGGTCAAGAAATTCCCGCAAATTACGGGATGTTGGTTTACTGGTATGCAGGTGGCACCCGGTATGTACCAGCGCGTAGAGATCAGGCACATTTGCTGAACAATACTCAGTGTGAGTACTATAATGCCCCTCCAACCACTGTAGTACGATTCTGATCCTGCAACACGAAAAGTTATCCTGGTGGAGGATGTCATCGCTTTAGGGGTGACTCCAAAGCATGAACCGACGCCGATGCAGGTGGTCCGTAATAATGTTCTCGTAGCTCACCGCTGACGTGATACAACCAAAGATCTCATGGAAGCCCAACTCATTATACCCCATGGCATAATCCTGCCCTCACTGGCCTGCATCTGTGGCATGGTGCAAGTTTCGTGCAACCATTCGCCTGGATGAGGGCATGTGAGGATCCAGTCATCGACCTGGTGTAACAATAAATGCGACACATCGACAGACGACACGTTTCTACTGAACTAAAGTGAAAACACAGGGATGCTGTGCCCACTGCAGTCTGAACTGACAATTTCTTTGGGTCAACACAGGAACACTTAGGTGTCGTGTGATGTAGAGTTCCATGTTCAACAATGACTTTAGAACGGTGTGCTCCGAAACACTTGAGCCTGCACTGACGACACAGTACAGTCAGATCTGCCACAGACCGCTGCCTATCCTGGATCACACAACGGGGGATCCTCAGTCCGCTACGTTTTGTGATGAGTCGTGGTCGTCCAGTACCATACGGCCTAATCGTTGTTTCACAATCCTTCATCCACTTCCCGTAGGTGCAGACGACAACAGTACGCCTAGACGCGACCAAATTCGCCATTTTAGAGATTCTCGATTCCAGCCTCAGCACCACAACCAATGTGCCCTTTGTCAAAACCACTTATATCAGTGGATTTCCGCATTTCTAGGAGGTACTCAACCTCGCGGCGGGCACTGGTCATAATGTTTAGACTCGTCAGTGTGCACTTAACGTATTCACTCGTATTTGTACATACACTCCTGGAAATGGAAAAAAGAACACATTGACACCGGTGTGTCAGCCCCACCATACTTGCTCCGGACACTGCGAGAGGGCTGTACAAGCAATGATCACACGCACGGCACAGCAGACACACCAGGAACCGCGGTGTTGGCCGTCGAATGGCGCTAGCTGCGCAGCATTTGTGCACCGCCGCCGTCAGTGTCAGCCAGTTTGCCGTGGCATACGGAGCTCCATCGCAGTCTTTAACACTGGTAGCATGCCGCGACAGCGTGGACGTGAACCGTATGTGCAGTTGACGGACTTTGAGCGAGGGCGTATAGTGGGCATGCGGGAGGCCGGGTGGACGTACCGCCGAATTGCTCAACACGTGGGGCGTGAGGTCTCCACAGTACATCGATGTTGTCGCCAGTGGTCGGCGGAAGGTGCACGTGCCCATCGACCTGGGACCGGACCGCAGCGACGCACGGATGCACGCCAAGACCGTAGGATCCTACGCAGTGCCGTAGGGGACCGCACCGCCACTTCCCAGCAAATTAGGGACACTGTTGCTCCTGGGGTATCGGCGAGGACCATTCGCAACCGTCTCCATGAAGCTGGGCTACGGTCCCGCACACCGTTAGGCCGTCTTCCGCTTACGCCCCAACATCGTGCAGCCCGCCTCCAGTGGTGTCGCGACAGGCGTGAATGGAGGGACGAATGGAGACGTGTCGTCTTCAGCGATGAGAGTCGCTTCTGCCTTGGTGCCAATAATGGTCGTATACGTGTTTGGCCCCGTGCAGGTGAGCGCCACAATCAGGACTGCATACGACCGAGGCACACAGGGCCAACACCTGGCATCATGGTGTGGGGAGCGATCTCCGACACTGGCCGTACACCACTGGTGATCGTCGAGGGGACACTGAATAGTGCACGGTACATCCAAACCGTCATCGAACCCATCGTTCTACCATTCCTAGACCGGCAAGGGAACTTGCTGTTCCAACAGGACAATGCACGTCCGCATGTATCCCGTGCCACCCAACGTGCTCTAGAAGGTGTAAGTCAACTACCCTGGCCAGCAAGATCACCGGATCTGTCCCCCATTGAGCATGTTTGGGACTGGATGAAGCGTCGTCTCACGCGGTCTGCACGTCCAGCACGAACGCTGGTCCAACTGAGGCGCCAGGTGGAAATGGCATGGCAAGCCGTTCCACAGTACTACATCCAGCATCTCTACGATCGTCTCCATGGGAGAATAGCAGCCTGCATTGCTGCGAAAGGTGGATATACACTGTACTAGTGCCGACATTGTGCATGCTCTGTTGCCTGTGTCTATGTGCCTGTGGTTCTGTCAGTGTGATCATGTGATGTATCTGACCCCAGGAATGTGTCAATAAAGTTTCCCCTTCCTGGGACAATGAATTCACGGTGTTCTTATTTCAATTTCCAGGAGTGTATATTTAACCTGTATGTCTAGCGAATTTCGCCTTGCAGTTTCATTTTCATGCAAATCATTGTTTATGACGGTTGTAAACGTAATGTATGACGCGGCAATTTTTTACGTTTCTCGTGTTTAACGTCGCATGTCCTGTACTATGTGTCGTACAGTGATATAATTTTTCTGGTACAGTCATTGGTATATGTCGCTACTGCATGAAGAACATGTCGTGAATACAATTAGCAGTAAAGAAGTATCAAATTAAAACGTCGTGCTTCGTTCGGCAGTTTTACTAAATGAACAGTGAAAAATCTAGTAAGCGATAAACGTTTTTCCTTTCATCATTTTGTGGGGGTTGACACCGAGAAAACGATTCGAAAAGATTTTAAATTATATGTAAAGTTTGTTGCAGGTGACTAAGTGCTCTCATTCCCAAAATACTGGATGACTACAGTAGGAGAATACGCGCATCGTGGGCTACACTGTTTTTTCACACCCACTCCGATGCCTTTGACTGGTATTTTTTCTTATCCCCGCAGCAATACTTTCCAGACGGTAAGTCATGTGTGTACCAAGTTTAGTTGAAATCGGTCCAGAGGTTTATAAGGATATATGGAACATACATTCACACATACGTCCATACATCCGTCCTTATGTATGGATTATGGAAACAACACAGAAACAATTACACGGCAGCTACTTCTAGTGGTATGGGGTGCTAGAGGGTATGCGACACGGTTACACCTTATTCGCTTAGTTGGTAATTTGGACAAAAGTCGTTACATTTCTGCCCCGTTAATGTCGGAGGTAATGCTTTGTATTTGACGTTTCAACAAGATAACGGAAAAAACAGCTTTTTGCTCGTGTTGTCGTTAGCGACTTCGATGGAGATGTCATTGGACTGTTGCCCTGACGAGCATTTTCTGCAGATCTCTCAACCACTTTTGAAGTTATTCATCTACATTTGCATTTATTCTCCGCAAGTCGCCTTATGGTACTTGTCAGTGTGTACTTTTATGTACCACCGTGCTTCCCGTTTTTCGGTACAAATAGTGAATTGAGTGCGGTGACAACGATTGTTGGTAAGCGAGATATTCTCATTACAAGTAAACGATCTGAAGGACAGCGTGAGCAGAATTCTGGAGTTGATAGTTGATGATGCTGTGGCGTACAGGAAAGAGTCGCCGTTGAGTGGATGTAGGAGGATACAACACGACTTAGACGAAATATCTAGTTGGTGCGATGAGTGGCAGCTTGTTTTAAATGTAAAGAAATGTAACGTAATGCAGATGAGTATGGAAACCAATACCATAATATTCGAATTCAGCACTGGTAGTGTGCTGCCCGACACAGTGGCGTCGATTAAATGTGTAGGCGTAATATCAATTGGAACGAGCGCAAAGGGCAGTAGCAGGGAAGGCGGGCTGCCGGTTTCGGATTATTGGGAGAATTTTTAGTGAAGCTCATCTATAAAGGTGACATCCTATGTAAAACCAGTACAATTCATTCTTTATTAGTACTCCAGTGAAATTTCCTGGCAGGCTAAAATTTTGTGCTGGATCGAGACTTGAACTCCAGATCTCCGGGTCTCTGACTTTCACGGACGAGTGCTCTGTCAAATACTTCTTCTTTTTTTTTTTTTTTTTAAAGTGTGTAACGAAATCATCTACCGGGCGCTCTTCACTAAGGAAACGATACAGGTTCTCGAATAACTAAGGAGAAGAGAGGAAAAAGTAACTCTCCGCGTCATGGGTGAGGACAAGAGCGGCTCTCTCCGGAGCTTCTGCCTCTGGTCACGTCATCTCGCAGAACTGGAGGAGATAACTGTTTCTTCATGGTCACTGTATGCCTCTTCATCTTGTTCAACCTCGTCTTCTCATACACGGGACATATCAGTTACGTGGAATATCTCGCAACGCATTCTCCAAGAAATTAGAAAAATATTGTTGGTAGTTCGGGTTGCGCACAGTCGCCGTATATCGTTCATCAAGGTAGTTCCACAATTCCAGCACTGTCTTCGGGCTGTTGCGAAGCAGGTAATGCACCGCTTGGGCTCGTAGCCATGTCACCGCGTTCGTCTTGGTTCAAATGGCTCTGAGCACTATGGGATCTAACAACTGAGGTCATCAGTCCCCTAGAACTTAGAACTGCTTAAACCTAACTAACCTAAGGACACCACATACATCCATGCCCGAGGCAGGATTCGAGCCTGTGACCGTAGCTGTCGCGCGGTTCCAGACTGAAGCGGCCGGCCGTTCGTCTTGGTTCATGGGTAATACGTTCTGTCCGGAGAAATCAATTGTAAGGTCAATGACTTGTTGTCCTGCACGGATATGGAAGGCAGTCATCTTCGTTGCTACAACACTCCCGCAGAGGGGCCGCACAAAAAACGGGGACACACCTGGTGTAAAGGGTATTTCACCATATTGATGGCACGGAGGCGATATCTGGTGACTCTTTTACCGTTAACTACCATATACCACGTTGTTCGTGTTTGTACGTCAAGGGTGGTATGGTGAACTGTCCGCCATATCAGCCATATCATCAGCCAGTGGATTGTGGGTTGCCGTTTTTCCATAGGGTTGGAGGGGCGCCTGATAGTGAGCTTTCGGTAGATGTCGCCCGCTGTCGCCAGTCTATTCGTCTGTAGATTTGTCAGAACACAGCTATATTCAAGGAAAAAGATCTCTAATATGATGAATTGGTTGGAAAATGTTTTACCGCATCATCTGTGCAATTTGAGAAGCTGGTGTCAGCTCGTCTATCAAGGGTCCCTACAGATTCGGCTGTTGTTCACCCCACGTTTTCAACATTGCGCTGAGATAAAGCACCACCGTGTGATCACGAATGTGTACGAGCACTTGGCCTCCTCTAGCAATGGGTAGGGTCTGGGCATCGTATAGGACCTTGAAGAGTACTCTCGCGCTGAAGAAGTGACTGAATGCTGTTAGTATGCGTCGAGCGATTGTCTTCGGCATCCGAGAATCCGTGTGAAGTGGCGTATACCTGACGCTTAAGTTGGTATTTATGTAGGCGATCCGTTGAATTAGTGTAAGGTGCTCAAGCCGTTTGCTCCGATACCATTCCGGCCGGCTAGGAGCAACCTCTTGAAGTTCATCACCGCTTTGCATCGTACGTCATTCGTGAACACGATCCCTATACTCTTTATACAGTATTGTCCCGTATCTGGAAGTGTGCAGCAAAGTCAGCGCCGTCCCTTCTGACAATTTTATTTTGACCAAAGCCCTGGTGACAGTTGGCTCTTAATATTTTCAAAGTTAAAGCGACTGTCAGTTATTAAGACCGCTCTGAAGGAACGCCTTAAAACATCACTTGTGAAACAAGAGAACTCACTCGGCAGAACCACAAGATTCAGCAAAAATACACCAATAATGACCCAGCCTTTCAAACACAGCAACGAATAGCTTAGTACAACAGGTTGTTCAGATTATAACAAATCACTGAGGAATGCAATTACAATCAAAGAAATGAACCAGTTAACATCTAAACCTAACCCCAAGATCCCTCTGTTGTTTAACGGCAACCTGTGCCTTAGAACAATTGTTCCAGCTGTATTTACGACCAAGAGCTGATTCATTAGGACATTAAAAATCGGCTACAAACCAGAACGAAAGGCAATATAATAGCGGGACAAATTTTCAAACTACAACTAGTGTCTTGGTACAATACTACGGCCTATATTTACGACCAAAGAGCCGACCGAGTAAAACTCTGAGTGTCGGGTACAAACCAGAAAATAATGAGGGCAGGGCTCGTAAATGTTGATAAGCCGCACTCCAAGTACTGTTACAGCCGTTTTGCGTGTCTATGGTACGTAAGGGAGGGTGACGTTGTCTGTTACGATGCCTTCCTTAACGAGTATCGCTATGCCACTACCGGTGCCTGAAGCTGGTTACTTCAAGTTGTCATAACCATAGAGGGAAGGGAATTCGTCGACGTATACTTCTTGAAAAGAGTGATATCTATATCTGCATTATGTAGCATATCTTTTAGTAAGGTCGTCTTGATTCGTGATCGTAGGGCTTTTGTATTTAGGGATGCGATGTGAGACGCCTGTTGAATCTACGTATTGTGGGGTGTGCATGTTAGGCTCACACTATCCTTGTCGCTGCGTTCTCTGTCGGAGGGCGTCAGTGAATCGGCCATCTGCAGTTATAAAATGCGCTCTGTAGGGAACGTCGACTCAGCCATGATACCTGCGGTTGTAGGTAGCTGGATTTCCTTGATGTCATCGGCGCAGTTCTGCGAAGATAAATCCTGTGGTCAGGCCTCCTCAGTCTCAGCGATTATGCACATGTATTCCTTTACTGTGCGGAGTTCTGAGACTTCCTGGGGACCTGTCTTAAAAGTCTCATTGGCGTAGAGAAGGCCATCGCATTCAGTGGTGTTACGTCGGTCGTCGTCGGAGACACCAGAACTCTCTACTATGGCGTCGTGATCGTCTGCTTGTTAGCGTTCATCTTCTTCCGTAAGAAGAAAGCAATCGTCTGATGGGGTGCGTCTTTTCTTTTGACGTTTCGATGATCTCCGTTTACTTTGTCATACACCCATATACATATCCCAATACTCATTCGAAGCCCCATCGTCTTGAGTGTCTGGGACAGAAGCAGTCGTCGCTACCACCAGCTAGTAAATGTATTTATTTGTCTCCATTCCTGTGACATAGGGCTTCTGGTGCAGGTGCTCAGCAGAGGGTTCCTCACCTGAAATCTTGGAAGCATTGTCATTCACCTGTGTCGACTGTGCTATGGAATAGTCCACCATTTGATACTGAGGACCGTGCAACGAGGAATCCTTCCAGAAGGCTGCAGTGTGCGTAAGAGGCATAGATGCTTTCGTGGATATGGGTACAGTTTCGCCCATTGTACTTGAGAAATCCTCCTTCGGAGAGAGCGTATGTGGCTCTCTTATCCATACCCCGTTGTAAATAATTATCGGTTTACGGACACCAATGAGTAGGTAATTCGTGTATGCTCTATTCGAATGCCGGCCGGTATGGCCGAGCGGTTCTAGGAGCTTCAGTCTGGAACCGCGCGACCGCTACGGTCGCAGGTTCGAATCCTGCCTCGGGCATGGATGCATTTGATGTCCTTATGTTAGTTAGGTTTAAGTAGTTCTAAGTTCTAGTGGACTGATGACCTCAGATGTTAAGTTCCATAGTGCTCAGAGCCATTTGAACCATTTTTTCGGAAATGATATGGTCCATTCTTGTGGTCAAGTACAATTTTAGCACATACTATACAGTTGATCAATTTAGGATAATCCACACTACTCGTAAAAGAAATGTCAAGTCCTGTGAATCTATTTTGATCTCTTCCTGAAAGAATCGTTAGGTTTAGAAAGCACTGGGGCACGCAAATCCAGAACCGAAGCTGATGTTGGTCCCTGACTTTCTATATGAGTGGGCCATATTCTGTCTGTAACGTAGCTACTCGGGAGAAACTATAGAAGTAAACAATCACACTCACTTGACGTTCCGCGGCATAGACGTAAACAGCCGTTTGTACTGCTCCTCCGCTGGAGGCGAACTACCAATTGAACTGCCCAAACGCGAATCACCACATATCCCCACAGTTTTACTTCCACCAGTATCTCATCTCCTACCTTTCAAACTTCACAGATAATCTCCTGCGGAACTTGCAGAACTAACAATCCAGGAACAAAGGACATTGTGGAGATATGGCCTAGCCACAACCTAGAGCATGTATCTTTCTATTACTCAAGTGTTTCCTATCACCCACAGGTCGGATTAAAGGAAGACATTGAATCAATTCGGAGGTGAGCCGTTAGATTTTTTTGCTGGTAGGATCGATCAACCGGCAAATATTGTGTCTTAGCAATGTAAGGGGAGTAGGAATGACGAAAATAAATTAACGATTTTAGGGTGTATAGGTTCATAGTTAAAATTTACAAGAAAAATAGCAACAAGAATATGTACAAAAATACCATGCATAATGGTTCACAATAAATCCTTTCACAATCTTACTAAAATAAAACAACTGCAATAACAGACATCATTTGACTGGTTTTGTATGTTGACTGCCCTCTACGGTCATTTGTATGAACTCGTTGAAAGAAGTTGTATCAGATACGTCTATATTGGTTACCACGGTAATGACTTGCCGAATCGATTGTTACACTTCAGCGAGGCCCACCATAGACACAGTGGTACGACGCTCAGGAGGCAACCCCCGACCGGTGGCTTGGAGCTCGGTAGTCGTGATTCAGCTTTGATAGCAGGTAGTAGCGAAGAAACTGTATGGCACTTTTAGGCCGCCAGTGGTCAGAAGAGCCAACTGAGGCGACCTCTCACAAGGCCTGTACACTACGGTCAAAGAACATGGGTATAACAAAAAAAATGGCTCTGAGCACTATGGGACTTAACTTCGGAGGTCATCAGTCCCCTAGAACTTAGAACTAATTAAGTCTAACTAACCTAAGGACATCGCACACATCCATGCCCGAGGCAGTTCTCGCGGTTCCAGACTGTAGCGCCTAGAACCCCTCGGCCACACCGGCAGGAATGGTTATAACACCTTGATAAATGCTAGCTTTAAAATCTCTGCGTACTATGTAGCTGTTTCCTATAATATAATAGCAGACTGGACTTATCAATAGATTCTGTGTGATAACATGAAAGTAAGCCCCTCCAGATCTTTAAAGAAACAAAAATCAAACTTTTAAATAGCCATCACGTTTACTGACGACAGAAAATCGTGTAATAGAGGAAGCAAATTTAATATTTGTAAATTACGAGACAGTTAGTCAGCGAATAAAAGACTCTTATAGAGAACAGCTTGTCAACCTTGTAGTATTTATATTAAAATTATCAAACTCTTAAAATATTCAGTTGAACAAAAGTGAGAAAGTATGTGGTTCACTATTGGTACAACTATGGTACGATAATACGTACAACAATAATATTCTTAACTACCTTGTAGCGAATGGAACTCTTGATTTCTTCACTATAAACGTATAAAGAGAAGGCTTCTGCAGTCTTACAGTAAAACATCAAAAAGTTTAAAGAAATATCTTTTCCTAAGATCAAGCTGCTCACTCAGTAACGATAGTTGTTTATTTTTAAAATGTGTATTAATTCCCACCTCCTCAAGCGTATTAAGTATTAACCCCTTAGCTGGTTAGGAAAATTCTCATGCTACTGTCAGTGAAACCTTCTGAATATTTACTCTGCATCAAATGTTGTCCGAATAGTGGTTTATTGGTCGTCACAGTCTTGGCACGATATTTTTTGTACGCGTGAATTTAAATACCTGTGATGGTCAACTGTCTCGCTAATGTTCAGTATTCACATAACTACTGTATGCCCTTGTGTTGTTTTTTAGTGTGTGCTACCATAGGTATTGCACAAGCGTTGGTATGGGAACTTTTCAGAATACGATATCTCGTAAACGGCTTGCAATGGAGTCATACGACAAACACCACTGGCTTCCTAATTTGCTCTACTTCCTGTCTGTTAATATCAATAGGCATTGTTCCATTTAAAAAAGAGCATGTTTGCGCAAAAAATGCACTTTCTAAGCATTATTACACTCTGTTGATTGCTTAACGATACTTGACGCTGACTGTGAAAACCGCACATCAAAGCATGCTCCGTTTCCGAAGTACTTGTAGTGCAAGTTTCAGGTGATTCACCCAGCATAGTCTTTAGTAATGGTGCCTTATTCAACAGTTGAGGTCTTGATCTGTCCACCTGCACCTGCCGATATTATGGGTATAACACTTTATTTTGTTGTTATAGTAGCTCTTAATCTAGATGTTTTTAGACATGTTACCATGTTTTTGTATAGAAATCAATCTGAACATGTATGACTATTGCAATGGAGTGCTTACGGCATGAGATGTGTCCAAATTATAGATCATAACTGGTTGCCAACCAAAACAAACATGTGTAGCGATCGAGACTGTTTTACTGAATTTTACCAATCCGAAGATACCTGAATCAGGCGAAACGCGTTATTGGTAAATAAATAACAATTTCATCCAAGACTGTTCGTTTCTTCGCCGTATATTACTGATTGCTATACAATACCCACAATGAGACTAAAAGAAATGGAATCATTCTTGCTACGATAAAGGGCTGAAAATTCGGAGAGCAAGTGGCCTAGCGACTTGTGTAAAGGATAGATTGTGAAGGCCGTAAGTCTATGTTTTAATTCCGAAATATCCGGCAGCCAGATCAACAGCGAATATTCGGCCTCTAAAACACATAAACTATGACTAAAAATATTTGCAACTGTTATAAGTGAAAGACTAAAATCAGTAATGAACACCATAACAGGACCATATCAATGCACCGTGGACAAAGATAGAACCACCTACCAAACACTTTGTGACTATTGGGATATCATATCGATCGGTGAAGCTTGTAAAATAAAATGTGCAATGACATCGCAGGATTTCGTGAAAGCTTTCAATAGAGTAAACTACTCTTACCTCTTCCACACTATGTACGCCATGGAACGTTCCACGGCTTTTTATCGATATCATAAAGAAATTCCTTCTCAGAAGCCACATTCTGAATTATCGCAAAATGTTAACTTAACTGTCTAATCGAAATCAGTAGCTCAGTGAGGCAGGGATGCCAGATGTCCATGGCACTCTTTGCAACTGCAGCCGAGCCTCTCATTCTTAGCCTAAATAATAACCTGCAGGGAATAATAATACATATTCAGCGGGTCGTATGCAAGCTGTAAGACGATGACGTTGGCTTTCCGATAACGGACGCCAGAGAAAGAAAAAACACTTTACAATTAAAGGAAGAAATACGAATTAGCATTAGGTGCGAAATTTAAAAAAATGAGTCTGGAATAACGAATACAGGTCATGGATTTGACGCTCTCACCCAAGACAAATTGAAGAGATAACCAATATAAATGATAGCATTTACGCCTAATTTACACCACACTGTTGCTATAAATTACAGAAAAATACTCACTAATACACGTCAACACAACGTCAGGATTCTCGACGAAACACAGAGGCTAGATTTGGTGAAGATCTACATTACGTTCAAAACAAATTGTGTGGCACAAGTCCTGTCACTCTCGAAAGACGTGGCCAAAACAATTTTTCTGGTGACTGTCACAGTCAGCCGCGGCATTTATTTAAAGTGAAGTATGAAACACTGACATTGTCCACAGACAATGACCGTTTGAGCCTTAGAGATGTCTACAATACAGCACAAGAGCTGGACATTTGTAAAACGTTAAAACAGCGGAAGAGGTCACCTAGTAACATAGCGACATCACTATTAAACGACCCGCCAGCACATGTCCACCATATCCCGAACGAAGTATACCACCTGAAACACTTCTCACAGTACACAGGTACACTAAAATTAGAACTCCTGAAAAGCGTACGACCAAAGTGAAAGAGGTGTACAAGAATGTGATGGAAAATAAAAGTAGGAACGTCACAGATCAAAAGTATAAATACTTCAACTGGCATAAAATCTGGACAAATATACACGACCCTCTACTAACCACCAACGTAAGGGCAATGTGATACTACGTTTTCAACAGAAAATTACCAACTAAAGACTGCTTTCCATTCATCTGGCAGATTCTCCAAAGTGTGCCACCTGCAATCTAATTGACACCGAAGAACGTCAGTTTGGGGCGATGCAATCAACGTGTGGCTGCCCATAGGAAAAAAATGTGGCAGTATCCAAAGGACACCACTCGACATGACAACACCAACGAGCCTTCTATAACAAAATGAAGAACTTTACCTGAATACGAAAAAAAATATCGTCAACTTGTTAAAGGGACATACGATATTTTACATATTTTCAAAAAGGGACAGGAGGGAAGATGATTTCTGTTTGTGTATTACTACACTAAACCACAAACTACAATAACTTAACAGTTATTATGACACACATGCATTCTCCCTCAAAACCACAGAAATGTGAATTCTTCGCAATTATCACCTAAGAATTTACTCATTGACATTTTCTCACAGATCTCCATACAGAAGACAAAATAGAATATAAGATTATTTATAAAATGAGTTTTGTTTTCAGATACGTTCTGGTAATTGGTATGATTACGTGAAAGTGTTAAATAAAGTTAAAGAATAATATTTGTTTCGAGCATATCGCAAGCGGCAAAGCTGGTCGGCTGTACGTACGCCACTGTAGTGAACATTTACTGAAAGTAGTTTAAGGACGGCGAGTTAACGAATAGATGACAATGTGTTGGAAGTCCGCGCTTCATCGCAGGAGGTGGAGGTTGGAGGCTAGTTCACCCTGCCGACCACTATTGAAAAGGGCACGGGACCAGCGAGACAGGACCTTATGTCAATGGAAACGTGTCGCCTGGTTGGACGAATCACCTTTCTTACATCACATTAATGGTCGCGTCCGGATATGCCTCATCCAGACGGTCGGATACTCAAAGCGTGCTCCGCAAAACGAACCCATGCTGGTGGGAATACTGACCTGAGCTCCCATACGCTAGCGGTAATAATCTAAGGCGCCACGACAACTGCGGACTGCGTGTACATTATTGTTGACCACCTGCTTAGGCTTACACTCCTTAATTTAATATTGTTGCACATATTTTATATCTATATCTATTCACTTTTCACGCCTATTTCTAGCTACATATGATAATAAATATCACAATCCCAAGACATTGTAAACTGTGGAGCCGCTTATAGTGGTTGTAGTATTGCTATCTGCAATCGAAAGACGGCTTTGCTTAAGCGCTCCGCGGTCATCTATCCTGTACTAGGCTATCCTTCTCTGCATTATCACGGGCATTCATTCGTATCTCATGACAATGTTCGGGTTTTGGTCTTCTTCTACAAATTTTATTACCTGTCTACACTTAGCTCCATTGAAAAATTAACTATTGCTTGATTCCTCAAACTACGTTCTATCAAACATCTCTGATAGTTACGTTGTGCCTTGAAACTACCTCCCAATGTGGATTCAGTGGTCAGTGGATTAGGATTGTATAGCAGACGATGCAGTGGACTGCATCTTAAGTCGTGTCTGACAGCTGCCCACAATGGAATTAGTTGTAAGAGTATGAGGAATGCAGTAGGTGATTCGGCTGTCTCTGAGTGTGTATACTGTCAGGTATCAAAGGAGGGATCGAGGACGACGATTTTGTGGTATCCGAAGGATCTGTGGGGAGGAGTATGTTTCTGCCTTAACAGCGTCACGAACAAGGCAGTTATCATCCAGGTTTTCAGCTTTGTCCACGACGTTTTAGTTTTTGATGATATCTCCCAAATAAGAAAATCCTGTTGACGTCACTTGTCTAACAATTCATCAGTCCAATCGCTTGTCTGTTTTGATATTCAGTAAACAAGAGCGTTGACCATAAGTCAGCTCTATAGAATAAACGTATTTAAATTTGTGGCCCTATCTATCGTCATTTGCCAGTACCATTATAATAATTATTTTTATGTACAAAATGCATGTTTGACCATCAGTTACTCAAATATAATCCAGTTTCAGTCATGGACTACCTTCATGGATAAGGGTTAAAATGGTTTAAGCCACCACATTACATTTTCCAATACTTAAATATTGCATAGAGCATGTCATGAATATCAGTATACTGCACAGGACTGTTTGAAGCAAACATACTAAGTGTACACAGAGCAGTACTGAAGTGAAGATGTGTACAGTTAGTTTGTATGTTTGCTTCTAAAAGGACTGTGTCGTGTATTGAGATTCATGACATGCTCTACACAATATTTAAGTAATGACAAATGTAATGTGGTGGCTTAAACCACTTTAACCCATACCCGTGAAGATGGTCCGTGGCTCAAACCTGTTGATATTTTGGTCTAATATAAAAGTAGCTGATGGTCAAAGATGCACTTTATACGTTACTTGACGGCTGTTGATAGTCACCTTTCAAGACGTTTTAGTTATTTTTACTTTCCATTTATAGTTTTTCAGCAGTATAAATTACAACACACGTTTGGCCTTATTTAATACATACACACGCTTGCTTAAATACAGCACTTATGTTTTACATATTGTTCCATTCCTCATATAATCTACAAACAGTTCTGGTCCTAGTACTTAGGCGATACTTAAATTAGTTTCACCACGACCAGTGTTGGTTTTATTCACTTGTGACTTTGCTGTCCCGCTGGTAAAGCTACACTACTACTTATTGTCTGATAACAGAAATAGCGCAGGCACACCAGTCGATAGTGATTATTTTGTGTACTGCTGCCAATTGTAGATTTATTTTTATGATATCTATAGTGCAACATTATAATCTGTGTGTATGTGTGTGTGTTTTGTATCTAATTCACGTGTTTGGCTACATTTAATTGTAAGTTGTGCATTGTGTCACTTCTTACTTGCTTACTGTCCGGTGTGGCGTCTTACATAAGGTAATACTCTTACACTGGGATATTTGCTGTGATTACTGATTTGGGTCATTTCTGTATCTTGTTCCATATTTATTGTATGATGGTTACGTTACTTTAAATATTCTGAAAACGTGGGCTGGTTATTGTAGTATTTCTATCACATATGTGCTTTACATCGTCTTTTAAAATTTCTCGTAGTCACTCCTTACATACACAGTACTGCAGCTTTGGCTGTTGAGTTGGTATGGGCCCACTCGCTGGATTTTGTGTGGCGTTGCTTAAATTTACTTGGAGCGTGACTGTTGTAATATATGCTACGTAAGGAAGATTTATCTTCAGAATGATCGCAAGTTTATTTGTGTATTTTATTGTGCTACGTCATTCTAGCCTCTCTGTTATCGCCGTATCAGACCCATCGTTGACTGCTATTTCTTTCATTGTTTGCATTTCTTTTTCAGACTTTCTCTTCAATGGGATCCAACTTATTCTCGATATAACTCAGCGTTCAGCTTATGTTTGGTTGTGGAGATGACTGAATATGAAGTATAATATTGTGTACTTTACATGAGCGTTTACCACTTTCCTTTGTTCTTGTTATGTCAACAAATTGTGTTGGTTTCTTTTTTTACTTTTTTAATGCGAGTTTTTCGTTTCTTGTATCTTGTTAATTTATTTATGAAATTTGTATATTTCTCTGCTTTATCTAATAAACTAATTATATCATCTGCGCCAGTATGTGATGTATTTCCCTTGTGTGGCCACACAGAGAATATTGGAGCATAAACGAAAAGATACTGAGTAAAGAAACCGCAGCAGTTATGCAGTTGCGTGTTCAGGCTGCACACAAGAACTGTGCAGCTTCAATGAAAGCTACTTATATTGGAATGTTGTAGCACAAGAGAAGTTCTTTGCAGTGTCCTCGTATCATGAGAATGGTGGCTGCGTAACTGTGCCCTCAGAAACATTTGCAAGCAACTTGAATTTTCTCCGCGTGAACCTATTGCGTAATGTCTGGCATAAGAATTGTGTGTTTCAGTCAGGAAGGCAAGCAACTTGAATTTTCTCCACTTGAGCGTACTCCATAATCTCAGGCATTATAATTGTATGTTTCAGTCAGAAATGAAGCTAATTCATCCTCCACTACCGAGGGAGCAAGGCACGATGGCTGTCGCAGCGAATGCAAAGGATACTCGCTGTCACTCTAGAGGGCGGACCGGTAAATGACAGGTAACCGGGCGTAACACGATGTCACACTATGCCGGCATACGTTCGATGCTGGCTGACAGTGTTTGGTGGACGCCTGTAATGGCTGCGACCCGCCGCGCGTGTCGTCTGTTTGCACGATAGAGCAGTTCGTGTGTGGTACTCTTTTAAAATTGTGATATTTCAAGAGCTACCCACCTGGTTGGTTTAATTCCATGCAAAAATCTGCTGTACAAAATTTGGACGATGGGAATTAGTGCATGTGGGCTTATAAATTTAGAAAATCCAGAAAACAATATCTACTTCACAAAGCACTACTTCATAACAAATTCATTTATTTCTTAATGTTTTCTTATTTCACAGATGACGTCGGGTGAATCACTCGAAGCCCTGTAGAGACTGCTGAGCGAGCTGAAATGTTCCTTTTAATGTTCCAGGTTAGAGAGGAGGTATATGTCACTATGTGCAATACCTTCTTCTTCAGTTCACTTAAAGGAGAAGTTATTCGCTCGGGTATTAGTCGCGTGATATAACTGGAACCAAGCTACTGACTGTTAAACGGAAGTTAATGGTTTTCTTTTATAATTCGCGGGGGCGTAAATTAATTGTGTGTCAAACTGGCACACTAGGTATACCGTAATTGATGGTTTTTTGTGTAAAAGCTCATCAACAACGGTGGCAACTATATAGTCTTGCTGAATGTTTACAATTAATTGCAATCTTCCTTGGCAACACAAAATATCGTCAAATGCTATTCACGAAACGAGGTAGATGCTAAAAGCTATTTACGGCTTCAAAATGTTTATGTTCTATGATGAATTTGACTGATAACCACACGAAGAGAGCGCACGAAGAGAGCGCAATATTTGATATTTATATTTCCCTCTCAGTACATATGTCAGACAGTGATTCTGTTGCCTTTCTGCAGCCAAAGCATCGTATTTTGATTTTACCATTCATTAAAAATTTCAAACATATCAGTTTTTCAATCCTGACATTTCTCAAGTGGCTTCGCTAAAACTTTCAAGCTATTTAATGTAAATATGCCATGAATCTGTCACCTTGACATTATTTCAAAATAATTTGTCATCTGAATCCACTCATTTCATTGTGAGACACAATCATCAAAAAAGATACGAGGATTGGAACTCTAATAGTGGCAACTATTTATTTATAGCTCGTACAAAATAGATACGTCTTTCAAAGTTTTACTGACCTTCAAAGTAGTCACCAGCATTGTGTGTAACCAGTTGCCAGCGATGTGGAAGTCGTAGGATACTCTTAGCAGTGCCAGTTGTGTTGACAGTTCGAGCGACGCGGTCTATTGTCAGACGAATTTGTAGCAGATCTGAAGCGAATGCCGTAAAGTGTTTCCTTCAGTTCAGAAATCGAGTTGAACTCACAAGGGCTGAAGTCAGGGGAGTGCAGTAGATGGTATAGCACTTAGCAGCCCTATCAGTCAAACAAATCAGTAACAGCTTGCACTGTACGCGCTTGAGCATTGTCCTGAAAAATGATGGTCAGGTCCTTCAGAAAGGATCATCACTTCTGCCTGTATGCTGTTCATTATTGGAACACAACCTAGGACCAGCTTAAAGACAGAAGTGATGACACTTCCTACAGGGCCTGACCATCATCTTTCAGGACAATGCTCGAGTGCGTACAGTGCAAGCTGTTACTGATTTGTTTGACTGATGGGGCTGCTAAGTGCTATACCATCTACTGCACTCCCTTGACTTGAGCCCTTGTGAGTTCAACTCGATTTCCAGCAGTCAACCAGAGTAGATCAGAAAATGATCATTAAATGTCGAAACTGTATGTGATCACATGAAGCACCTTTCAACTGTGACTGAAATAAGTAATTAGGTATTGTACTTTCTTGTGACAAAATGTTTTCTATTTATTTTTATGGCATTAATTGTGAAAAACAAAACATATTTATGTATACATCCTACTCCAAGGCTCAGCAATAAACTCACGTTGAATGACTGAAGCAGGTCTTCGGTAGAAGGTAAGCCCTTGATTTACTGCCCCTCCTGTCAAATATTTTTACCTGAAAATTATTCAGGCAGTGCTCCCTCAAGCGCTATAAATCTACGAGACGGACGCGACGTGATACCGGCTATCGCAACACCCACCTGCAGTTCACATTTTCGTTTTTTCGTATCACTCTTCATCGAGTGTCATGCAGTAGAGATCTCGTGAGAGATAAGCACCGGCCGCAGGTGACAGAAATCACACCTAAATCATATCGTTATGGTATCAATGCAACGTGCGGAGCACAAGTCAGAAGGTTCCGACGTACTTGGTGCCAGATATTGAACCGTAACGATCGGTGTTGGAATCCCCCATTTTTCTACCTCACATCGCCAGCAATGACAGTGTATCAGATAGAAATTTGCTGTTCCTCTGATTGACAACTGAAAGTGGCTCGCGAGGCTTGGAGCGATAGTTTCGAACGTGCTTTGTATGCGGGCGTTACTAGTGATAAAAATAACCGACCGACACAGGGTTTGCTTCGCAGGGGGTAGGTGCCGAAAAGTGGTTAGCATTCAAAGGTTAGAAATTCAGCAGCATGTCGGAGCTACATTCGGACTACTACTTCCTTCCATTTACGAGTTTCTGACAAGATTGATGTAGCTAACAAAGGTACGCCACCATCATGTGGAACGGCACATAAGCATTGTAAAAATTTCACAGAGAGAGCTCATTCATAAATTGTAGAAAGCACGTAAGAAGTTGAACCAAAACAATAAACGAGTAGCGTCTCTCTAGGAGAAGGTTGGGTGGTATTGGACAGCAGATTGTATTGGACAAGAGCTGCTCCTGAGGTATAACGCTAGTGGAAGTACCTGTCGCGGCTTGCAGTGTGAACTGTGAAATAACAAGAAGGCTCATGCGATTCTGAATCCAAACAACAGAGCGTTTCGGAGTGTACAAGAACCCCCATCTTGTACTAAATCTCCTTAATTGTCTCCGTTTAGTCAGAGAGTACGTAGAGCATGGCAAAGAGACGTGCTTTGCCATCCAGGTTTTGTGGAGATTAAAGCAATCCGTTCTTGGACAATCTTAGTGAGTCGTCGTTTTAGAATTCTGTCTATTTGTTTTGACGAGAAGCTCTCGAAGTTTATGTCCATCGCAGAAGCAGTATCAGCGCTGTCGAGTTCTCTGTAAAGTGCAGTTCTACTTCCTGTTATTTTAAGTGATGAAGCAGGAAGCTACATTATTCGGAATTATTTTCTAAAGAGATGCCATTACGATCTATTTATTTACTAAATACCCTACATTGGTAACATCGACACAGTTAAGATAAAAGATTTAAGAGAAAACTAAGAATTTCCTGAGACCCTGGTCTTTCGACAAAGCTAGAGCGGAAGGCATCCTATCGGCGACTGGCGACTACGGCGCGCAGCCTGTACCTCGTACTTACATTCCTGATATTTCATAGCGGTTCGTACATTTTCGTTAGTTTAAACATTTCATTTATTGATTAAGATGATCGATTTCTGGCGTTGTAATGTTGTTATAAGAAAGTACTTACGATCTGTAGGCTTCTCGTAATATCTGTTTTGGAAAAAGCAACGTTTATTAGCAAGTACACCTTTTTATTAAGCAAGATCACTTCTTTCACCCCGGAGCAGGAAGTACTTCATTGCTGACGTAACGGTCGTCGTTATGTCTAGCCACAGCGCGTCACACCATCGTCCACTTGAAACGCCATATGGCCCCCTGGGTCTTGCAGCCAGGAACTGAAATCTTGTTCCCGACTGTGTTTGTTCTGCAGTACAACTTTACTCGCAGCATGGTACATGTCTGCAGACGCGATATAAAATAGGAAAACAGGAAAATAAGCAAATAAAATGTGACTTGAACAGAAGGGGTACCTTAAAAATGTTCTAATGTGTGTGAATTCCTAAGGGATGAAACTGCTGAGGTCATCGGTCCCCAGGCTTACACACTACTTAAACTAACTTAAACTAAATTATGCTAAGAAAATCACACACACCCGTGCCCAAGGGAGAACTCGAACCTCCGGCGGTACCTTACAGGTGGCAACAAGTTACCTATTTCGAATTAGTTTCGCTTTGCACGAACTTGCCTTGTGGCAACTTTGCTGTGCTTTCTATTCTTGCGCTTCGTTTTCAAATAAACATAATTATATTTTCATTATATCCAACGATAAAAGTGATATTATGCTCTATATTGTAATGTGCAACAATGTTTAGCACCAGGAAGAACAACGAAAAGGTAAAACCATCACAGCGATTCGTTCCGGTTGCATCTTACAGAGCAGTCTTGAATTGTACCGAACAAAACAGATACCATAAAACCTTACTGTTTTACGACAATTTTCCTTCGGCTAGGAAATATGGAGAAGTCGCGATATGAATCGCCTGCAGATAGCATGCAGACAGTCGTAGAAAAGGTGAAACTTCTTGAACTGACGATAAGGGAGGCGAGTGAGGAATATTAAGCTCCAAGATGTACATTAGGTAATAGGCTTAAAATGTCAATTGAAAAACATAGATGTCACCATGAATCCTCTTTTCGTAAATAAGTTTTTCGTGAGAACATTCAGCCGTGAATAAGAAACAAATTTCTAAGATGAATTAAACCTTCGAAGAAGACTCGATCAGTAGCTCGTTTGCGATGATTCGGCCTTTGTGAGTTGTGACCATAAAAAACAGAAGTGATTTTTTACGTCCCCGGGGTAGTGTTTATGTTCTGTGCTGTTCCTTATCTACGTGAACAATTTAGGAGACAATGTGTACGGCCGTCGCAGTCTGTTTGCGGATTACGCTGTCGTTTATCGTCTAGTAAAGTCATCAGAAGATCAAAACCCCTAACCGATTCAGGCAAGATATCTGTATGGTGCGAAAACTGGCAGTGGACCCTAAATAATGAAAAGTGTGATATCATCCACGTGAGTGCTGAACGGGAATCCGTTAAACTTCGATTACACGATAAATCAATCAAATCTAAAGGCCGTAACTTCAACTAAATATCTAGTAATTACTGCTACAAACAACTTAAATTGGAAAGAACACATAGAAAATGTTGTGGGAAAGGGTAACCAAAAACTGAATTTTATTGTCGGAACACTTAGAAGCTGCAACACATCAACTGAGAGAATGTCTACACTGCACCTGCCCGTCCCCTTTTGTAATAATGCTGCACGCCGTGGAGTCCTTACCAGATATTTCAGGAGGTTTCGAATATTATTATCCTTCGGCCTAAACCATTACAAGTGCGTTATTTCTGGTTGTCGCTACTCTCCTATATGAGGATTTTCAATGAGGTGTGAAGTTTTAACAATCACCTCGAGGGGTAAAGTAACTCTTTTTTTTCAGTTGCTTGCCTGTAGTCGTGGTACACTTTGAGATCCCCACACCAGCCGGATGGTGTGGCCGAGCGGCTCTAGTCGCTACAGTCTGGAGCCGCGCGACCGCGACGGTCGCAGGTTCGAATCCTGCCTCGGGCATGGATGAGTATGATGTCCTTAGGTTAGTTAGGTTTAAGTAGTTCTAAGTTCTAGGGGACTGATAACCTCAGAATTTAAGTCCCATAGTGCTCAGAGCCATCTGAACCATTTTTTCCCCACGCCAGAGAAGCACAACTTGCTGCTAGGGCAGCGAAAACATAAAGGCGCAGCCTGTTGATAAAGCGAATTATCGCGTGCTGCTTCATTTACTGCATTTGAAGGTGAACAATGCTGCAACATTCCATTCTGAATTTTGGTGTGTGTGTGTGTGTGTGTGTGTGTGTGTGTGTGTGTGTGTGTGTGTGTGGTAACAGATGTATCCAAGCCCATCGCCTGAGACTACAACTACCCGCATTACAGGTGTATCCTGCAAGTTGCCTGTGCTCCGGCACTGCAGGAACACTCCTTTTGCGCACTCATTAGGCAACAGTATGGCGGCCATAGCATATCAATAATAAACCGACGGAAAAAAATCGCTACTCAACAAGAAGTTGTGCGACATCACATAAGAGTGAAGCTAGTAGCACCAGTAACTCAGGTTTGCTTTAAATAAACGCTGCAACAGTCGTGAGGGTTATTTACACTACAGATTGGACGTGTGGAGTTGATGCTGGTCAAGAATAATTTTAAGACGACAGGCTCCGGGTGGCCACGTGGCACTACCGAGAAGGGAGACCAGCAGACGGTAGTCATCTGCAGCAGCAACTGAATAGCAGATGGCGCTACAGTTACACAAGGTACTGTTACCAATCGGTTACTTCAAGGATAGATCCAAGCAAGACGCCCTGTAGCGTGCATTCCACTGACCTCAAACCATTTGCCACTTCAGTGGTAAAAAAAATGGAAATGAGGGTTTGGCGTCATTGGCCGTGAGGCCCCTTACGGGGCAGGTTCGGGCGCCTTGGTGCAGGTCTTACTACATTCGACGCTACATTTGGCGACCTGCGCGCCGGATGGGGATTAAATGATGATGAAGACAACACAACACCCAGTCCCTGAGCGGAAAAAATCCCCGACCTAACCGGGAATCGAACCCGGGCCCGTAGAACGGCAATCTGTCACGCTGACCACTTTTTATCTCGTTTTGTTGGCTTTTGTTCGTTACATCTGATTTGGGCGGTCGTAGTAAGACATCCGTTGAAGTTCGTTGTTTATCGATTAACTAAGTTTTATTATCACCATTATTATTATTATTATTATTATTACAGAGGGCAGCTAACTCTCAGACCGAACACGGTGAGCTACCGTGCCGGCATATGTACTGCCGGTGATGATGCTGTTTGGTTTGTGGGGCGCTCAACTGCACGGTCATCAGCGCCCGTATTAAGCCTCATTTTTTGTACGGTGCAGTTTCTTCACAATCCAATCTACCCACTGTCACAAATGATGATGATGATGACATGATGAGGACGACACAACACCCAGTCCAAGGGCAGAGAGAAAAATCCCCCCCCCCCCCCCGGCCGGGAATCTAACCCGGAACACCGTGATCCAGAGGCAACAACGTTACCCACTAGACCACGAGCTGCGGACCGGGGCGGACCACTTCAATGGTGTCAAGCGGGTACTCATTGGAGGGCAGGGTGGAGATATGAGAGTTGGTTCTGTATTGGTGCCATGATGGCCGTGTGTTTGTTAGGAGGAGGACAGCTGAGGGTATGCAGCTAACCAGTCTGCATACTAGGCGTAGTGGACCTCACCTGGAGTTATCATCTCGGGTGTGATTTCGTATATCAGCAGGAGCACTCTCGTCGTTTTCCCATGCACCTTGACTGCAAATTTGGACGTCAGTCTAGTGATTCAACCTGTTGTTCTGCCATTCACGAACGGTACTCCAGGGTGTGTTTTCCTCGCCCATATACAGCTGTTGTTAACCAACATGCTCTACAGAGTGTCGACGTGTTGCCTTAACCTGCTCGATCACCAGCCTCCAATAGAGCACTTATGTGACGTCATCAGATGTCAACTCCAGCTTCATCCACTAACAGCACTAACCGTCCGTGTACTGGCCCACCAAGTGCAACAGGCATGGAACTCAATTCCATAAACTGACATCTGGCACCTGTGCAACAAAATGGATTCACGTTTCCATGCAACATTCTGGTGGTTATACATGTTATTAATGTACCAGCATTTTACATTTGCAATGGCTTATCTCCCGTTTACATCAAACTGTGACCTTGCCTTGTGAATCACTTAAGTATGGAATCCCGAAATTTCATTACTCTACATTTATATTTTTTTGGTGTAACAATTTCTTTTCCGTAAGTGTACCAAATTGGATTGGGTGCAGAGCACGCCAATCTTTTAAGAAATGGAGGCAGCTTCACAGAAACACACAATGCTAGCTCCAGCATCGGAGGCATCTGCTTCGAGACCAGAGGCACACGCATCCCAGACAACATCGCCACAAACGGAAGCACTACTTTGCCTTCGTGAATCATAGGCCATCCAACCATCAAGCAGGTATCATTCCGCATTGTGTATTTAGAACGACACGCCATTTAGTTCACTGAGCCACTTCAATCATTTCTGAAGCAGAGCGAGCAACATGATCCACACCAAGTGTTTATTTTTCTTTAAAGAAATAGGTACTAGATTCACAAAGAAAATATTTTTGTACTGTATCCGATAGTTAAATGTGCAAACTGCCCCTTAAGTTTAATTTATATGAAAATTTTCTTTATATGTGAACACATAAATATGCGCATAATGCAAATACAGTTGCCGGCCGCAGTGGCCGAGCGGTTCAAGGCGGTTCAATCTGGAACCGCGTGACCGCTACGGTCGCAGGCTAGAATCCTGCCTCGGGCATGGATTTGTGAGATGTCCTTACGTTAGTTAGGTTTAAGTAGTTCTAAGACCTCAGATGTTAAGTCCCACAGTGCTCAGAGCTATTTGAACCTAATGCACTAGTTCACAATGGGCTAGTTAGTTTTCAAATCTTGAAGATATTCTTCTTGGAAGTTATTTTAGTCTTGCATATAAATATAGTATTTTGATATTTGTAATGACGGGAACTATTAAATTTCAAGCGTGCCCTGTTATTATCCGCAAAATACACTTCTTCTGGATAGCTGTGAAACAGAAATTTTCTTTTCTGTCTTCATGTGCGTTTCCAGCAGCAACCCGATCTGGAGGATAATGGACCTTGGTCAGTACGAGCAACCAGCTGCCGCTCAGGGAATTTTACGTCCTCCAATTTGGCCTCCTGTGAGCCTGTTGCTCCCAGACTGGTATCTTTATGTATTACTTTGACTGATAACTGTGCTCAGCAGATGCCATCGCTATACTACCAAATAGACGTTGAGTTTGCTGCACTTCCTGTGAAGGGGCCAGTTCTAAGTAAAGTAGTTCAGTGACTTCCATCATCGGGATACTTCCCTGGAACATATAACATTTCTGTAGTATCGCCCAAAGATCGTGATGCCACACCAAAGTCGGCAATGCGCTTCGATACCACAGTCATTACCGATATCTTGCTCCAATACGCAAGGGCGAGTGGTAAAACTCACAACGAAGCACCCTCTCTCACAGGGCCACAGCACCATCACACAGAGGTTGATACAGAGCTGAGCTCAGCCCCTGTTTGACGTCTCCAATGAAGCAGCATTATCTAGGTGGTACATCTGCTCTATTCAAATCTCAAAGGGACTGTACTTTTGTAAATGTTGAACTTCAAGAGAAGAGTTTGTAATTGTGTGCATCAAGTGATGCTTTACTATTCAAAGATAGTAGTGAACATTCGGCTCATTCCTGCGGCAAGGAATTGTATTAAGTATCTTTTTATCAATCTTGTAATATAGTGAACTAAGTGGTGGCCAAAGATATCTGGCATAAGAAGTCATCCCTCATTCAGCCAACGGACTCGCCAAAGAGAGCAAAGAACCGGACAGGGGTTCAGGGCACTCTCTTGGTAAACTGCTCCTAAAGGTGGAAGAATCAGCAGTGATCAACGGCATGAGGATGCAGAAGGCAGTGGAAACCATTGCGCTAAATACACATAACCTGTATGCACAGGACATGTGCCCTGCAACTGAAGAGCGTCATGATGATCTCTCCATTGGAAAAATATTCCGGACTAGCTCA
Source organism: Schistocerca cancellata (assembly GCF_023864275.1). NCBI lineage: Eukaryota > Metazoa > Arthropoda > Insecta > Orthoptera > Acrididae > Schistocerca > Schistocerca cancellata. The sequence continues at coordinate 1,098,577,877 of NC_064626.1, read as the reverse complement.
CCATTTGGACTTGCGGGAGGGGACTCCCAATGCGGAGGTCACGATGAGAAAAAGATTGAATAACCTACGAAAGGATAACGTTCTACGACTTAGAGCGAGGAATGTTAGAAGTTTTTTAACATGGTAGGGAAGCTAGAAAATCTGAAAAGGGAAATTCTAAATCTCAGTGTAGATATAATGAGGGTCAGTGAAATGAGATGGAAAGAGTACAAGAATTTCTAGTCAGATAAGAACAGGGTAATATCAGCAGCGCTAGAAAATGTTGGAATGGGGGTTAGGATTCGTTATAAATAGGAAGGTAGGGCTGATATTGCGTTGCTGTGTGCAATGCAGTGATAGGATGAGTCTCATCAGAATCGACACCAAACTAACGCAGCCAAAACCTCTCAGACAAACAGAAGCTAAACGATGTCAAAGTTAGCGTAAGGAGGGCTATGCGTGAAGCGTTCAGTGAATTAGAAAGTAAAATTCTACGTACCGACTTGACAGAAAAACCTAGGAAGTTCTGGTCTTACGTTAAATCAGTAAGTGGCTCGAAACAGCATATCCAGACACTTCGGGATGATGGTGGCATTGAAACAGAGGATGACACGCGTAAAGCTGAAATACTAAACACCTTTTTCCAAAGCTGTTCCACAGAGGAAGACCGCACTGCAGTTCCTTCTCTAAATCCTCGCACAAACGAAAAAATGGCTGACATCGAAATAAGCGTTCAAGGAATAGAAAAGCAACTGGAATCACTCAACAGAGGAAAGTCCACTGGACCTGACGGGATACCAATTCGATTCTACAGAGAGTACGCGAAAGAAATTGCTCCCCTTCTAACAGCCGTGTACCGCAACTCTCTAGAGGAACGGAAGGTTCCAAATGATTGGAAAAGAGCACAGGTAGTCCCAGTCTTCAAGAAGGGTCGTCGAGCAGATGCGCAAAGCTATAGACCTATATCTCTGACGTCGATCTGTTGTAGAATTTAAGAACATGTTTTTTGCTCGAGTATCATGTCGTTTTTGGAAACCCAGAATCTACTCTATAGGACTCAACATGGATTCCGGAAACAGCGATCGTGTGAGGCCCAACTCGCTTTATTTGTTCATGAGACGCAGAAAATATTAGATACAGGCTCCCAGGTAGATTCTATTTTCCTTGACTTACAGAAGGCGTTCGATAGAGTTCCGCACCGTCGCCTGATAAACAAAGTAAGAGCCTACGGAATATCAGACCAGCTGTGTGGCTGGATTGAAGAGTTTTTAGTAAACAGAACACAGCATGTTGTTATCAATGGAGAGACGTCTACAGACGTTAAAGTAACCTCTGGCGTGCCACAGGGGAGTGTTATGGGACCATTGCTTTTCACAATGTATATAAATGACCTAGCAGATAGTGTCGGAAGTTCCATGCGGCTTTTCGCGGATGATGCTGTAGTATACAGAGAAGTTGCAGCATTAGAAAATTGTAGCGAAATGCAGGAAAATCTGCAGCGGATAGGCACTTGGTGCAGGGAGTGGCAACTGACCCTTAACATAGACAAATGTAATGTATTGCGAATACATAGAAAGAAGGATCCTTTATTGTACACTCCTGGAAATTGAAATAAGAACACCGTGAATTCATTGTCCCAGGAAGGGGAAACTTTATTGACACATTCCTGGGGTCAGATACATCACATGATCACACTGACAGAACCACAGGCACATAGACACAGGCAACAGAGCATACACAATGTCGGCACTAGTACAGTGTATATCCACCTTTCGCAGCAATGCAGGCTGCTATTCTCCCATGGAGACGATCGTAGAGATGCTGGATGTAGTCCTGTGGAACGGCTTGCCATGCCATTTCCACCTGGCGCCTCAGTTGGACCAGCGTTCGTGCTGGACGTGCAGACCGCGTGAGACGACGCTTCATCCAGTCCCAAACATGCTCAATGGGGGACAGATCCGGAGATCTTGCTGGCCAGGGTAGTTGACGTACACCTTCTAGAGCACGTTGGGTGGCACGGGATACATGCGGACGTGCATTGTCCTGTTGGAACAGCAAGTTCCCTTGCCGGTCTAGGAATGGTAGAACGATGGGTTCGATGACGGTTTGGATGTACCGTGCACTATTCAGTGTCCCCTCGACGATCACCAGTGGTGTACGGCCAGTGTAGGAGATCGCTCCCCACACCATGATGCCGGGTGTTGGCCCTGTGTGCCTCGGTCGTATGCAGTCCTGATTGTGGCGCACACCTGCACGGCGCCAAACACGCATACGACCATCATTGGCACCAAGGCAGAAGCGACTCTCATCGCTGAAGACGACACGTCTCCATTCGTCCCTCCATTCAAGCCTGTTGCGACACCACTGGAGGCGGGCTGCACGATGTTGGGGCGTGAGCGGAAGACGGCCTAACGGTGTGCGGGACCGTAGCCCAGCTTCATGGAGACGGTTGCGAATGGTCCTCGCCGATACCCCAGGAGCAACAGTGTCCCTAATTTGCTGGGAAGTGGCGGTGCGGTCCCCTACGGCACTGCGTAGGATCCTACGGTCTTGGCGTGCATCCGTGCGTTGCTGCGGTCCGGTCCCAGGTCGAGGGGCACGTGCACCTTCCGCCGACCACTGGCGACAACATCGATGTACTGTGGAGACCTCACGCCCCACGTGTTGAGCAATTCGGCGGTACGTCCACCCGGCCTCCCGCATGCCCACTATATGCCCTCGCTCAAAGTCCGTCAACTGCACATACGGTTCACGTCCACGCTGTCGCGGCATGCTACCAGTGTTAAAGACTGCGATGGAGCTCCGTATGCCACGGCAAACTGGCTGACACTGACGGCGGCGGTGCACAAATGCTGCGCAGCTAGCGCCATTCGACGGCCAACACCGCGGTTCCTGGTGTGTCCGCTGTGCCGTGCGCGTGATCATTGCTTGTACAGCCCTCTCGCAGTGTCCGGAGCAAGTATGGTGGGTCTGACACACCGGTGTCAATGTGTTCTTTTTTCCATTTCCAGGAGTGTATGATTACATGATAGCGGAACAAACACTGGTAGCAGTTACTTCTGTAAAATATCTGGGAGTATGCGTGCGGAACGATTTGAAGTGGAATGATCATATAAAATTAATTGTTGGTAAGGCGGGTACCAGGTTGAGATTCATTGGGAGAGTCCTTAGAAAATATAGTCCATCAACAAAGTAGGTGGCTTACAAAACACTCGTTCGACCTATACTTGAGTATTGCTCATCAGTGTGGGATCCGTACCAGATCGGGTTGACGGAGGAGATAGAGAAGATCCAAAGAAGAGCGGCGCGTTTCGTCACAGGGTTATTTGGTGACCGTGATAGTGTTACGGAGATGTTTAGCAAACTTAAGTGGCAGACTCTGCAAGAGAGGCGCTCTGCATCGCAGTGTAGCTTGCTCGCCAGGTTTCGAGAGGGTGCGTTTCTGGATGAGGTATCGAATATATTGCTTCCCCCTACTTATACCTCCCGAGGAGATCACGAATGTAAAATTAGAGAGATTCGAGCGCGCACGGAGGGTTTCAGACAGTCGTTCTTCCCGCGAACCATACGCTACTGGAACAGAAAAGGGAGGTAATGACAGTGGCACGTAAAGTGCCCTCCGCCACACACCGTTGGGTGGCTTGCGGAGTATAAATGTAGATGTAGATGTAGATGTAACAACGACAACGATAGTTCAGATATGCGTGGAGGAGAGGAGGAAGATTAATCGAGTTCTGCAATAAATTTCAGCAAGTAATAGAGAATACTCTGTTCAAAAATTGCGAGAGAAGGAGATATACCCGGAAAAGGCTGGGAGATACGCGCAGATTTCAGTTAGACTACATCATGCCGAGACAAAGAACCCAAATCACATTCTGGATTGTAAAGCGTACCCAGGGGCAGTTATAGACTCAGATAAAAATTTAGTTGTGATGAAGAGGACGCTGAAGTTTAAGAGACGTGTCAAGAAGAATCAGTGCACAAAGAAGTTGAATACGGAAGTACTAAGGAATGGCGAGGTACACTTCAACTTCTCTGAGGCTGTAGATATTTAGAGAAGGAATAGCTCAGTAGGCACATGACTTGAAGAGGAATGGGCGTCTCTAAAAAGGGCAGTCACAGAAGTTGAAAAGAAAACCGCCGATACAAAGGAGGTAACTGTGAAGAAACCATGGGTAGCAGAAGAAATACTTCAGTTGATAGAAGAAAGAATGAATCACAAGAATGTTCTAGGAATTCAAGAATACAGAAACACAAGTCACTTAGGAATGAAATAAGTAGGAAGTGCAAAGTAGGAAATGCAGGTAAGCTAAGGCGAAATGGCTAGGTGGAAAATTCTGAAAAGAACTGATTCAGCGCATAAGAAAGTGAAAGCAACCTTCGCTGAAACTAAAAGCAAAATCGGTAACGTGGAGACTGCAGTGGTAATCCCACAGTTAAATGCAGAGGAGAGAGTGCGTAGGTGGAAAAAGCGCAGTGAAGGCCTCTATGACGGGGAAGACTTGTCTGAACAGGAGTGATATAGAAGAGATAGGGGATCGAGTATAAGAATCTGAATTTAAGAGTTCTGGAAGACTTAAAATCAAATCACGCAGAAGGGATAGATAAAATTCCATCATAATTTATAAAACCATTGAGAGAGCAGCTAAAAAACGACTGTTCACGTTCGTGTTTAGAATGTATGAAAGTGCAATATACCATCATACTTTTAGAAGAATATCGTCAACACAATTCCGAAGATGGAAAGAGCTGATACTGCGAGAATTATCGCACAATCAATTTGACAGCTCATACATCCAAGTTACTGACAAGAATAATATACAGAAGAACGGAGAAGAAAATTGAGTATGTGTTAGATGTCGATCAGTTTGGCTTAGGAAAGGTAAAGGCAGCAGAGAGGCAATTCTGACATTGAGGTTGATGATGGAAGGAAAAATTAAATATTAAAGGCAAGACACGTTCGTAGTGCTTGTCGCCCTGGACAAAGCGTTCGAAAATATAGTAAATTCCAAGATGTTAGAAATTCTGATAAAAACAGTGGTAAGCTGCAGGGAAAGACGGTTAATGTACCACGTGTACAAGAACCAGGAAGCAACAATAAGAGTGGAAGACCAAGTACGAAGTGCTCGGATTAAAGGGGTGTAAGACAGGGACGTATTCTTTTGCCCCTACTGTTCATTCTATAAATCGAAGAAGCAATGATGAAAATAAAAGAAAGGTTCAAGAGTCTCATTGAAATTCAAGGTGAAAGGGTGTAAATGACAACAGTCGCTGATGACATTGCTGTTCTGAGTGAAAGTGAAGCAAACTTACAGGATTTGCTAAATGGAATGAACGGTCTAATGAATAAATGGTTCAAATGGCTCTGAGCACTATGGGACTTAACTTCTGAGGTCATCAGTCCCCTAGAACTTAGAACTACTTAAACCTAACTAACCTAAGGACATCACCCACATCTATGCCCAAGGCAGGATTCGAACCTGCGACCGTAGCGGTCTCGCGGTTCCAGACTGTAGCGACTAGAACCGCTCGGCCACTCCGGCCGGCGGTCTAATGAATACAATGTATGGATTGTGACAAAGAAAGACGAAAGTAATGAGAAGTAGCAGGAATGAAAACATAGAGAAACGGAACATCAGGCTTAATTATCACGAAGTAGATGAATTTATGGGAGCAAAATAATCAATGACGAACTGAGCAAGAAGGACTTAAAAAGCAGACTAGTAGTGGCAAAAAGGGCATTCCTATCTGAAAGAACTCTACTAATATCAAACATAGGCCTTAATTTGAGGAAGAAAATTCTGAGAATGTACGTTTGGAGCACAGCATTGTGTGGTAGTGAAACATGGACTGTGAGAATACTGCTACAGAAAAGAGTCGAAGCAATTGCCATATGGTATTACAGAAGAATGTTGAAAATAGATGGACTGATAAGGTAAGGAATGAGGACTTCCTCCGCATAATCGTTGAGAAACATAATATATGGCAAATACTAACAAGAAGAAGGGACATCATGTAAGACATCAGGGAATAATTTCCATTGTCCTTGATGGAACTGTAGAGGGTAAAAGTTGTAGAGGACGACAGAAATTGGAATGGATCCAGCAAATAATGTAGGTTGCAATTGCCTCACCGAGAAGAAGAGGTTGACACAGAAGAGGAATTCGTAGCGGGTCGCATCAAACCAATCGGAAGACTGATGACTCAGAAAGAAGAAAAATTAGAAAACTGTTTCATATGGCGTTGTCCCTGGCAGCCATACAAAAGAGCTATCAAAAAACCAACAGTTGTAACTGGACGAATTTTACTTCGTCAAGTCGTAACGCTATCAGGTGCTTTCATGAACGGAGACAAAATAAGCATTTGTGTTTACCAATCCTTAATTTGTGGTTCCGTCTAATTGAGCATATTAAGTCAAATGTTGAACAACTCTGGTTAAGTTTTTGTATTTTTGTGTTCAACGAAAATAAATGCTAATTGCATATAGTATGAAACAATGTTAGTGACTGTGTGGCTACCACATGCGAGTCGTACGAGAAAAATGATGACACTGACGGTACTGCGAGCGATCTGGCAACGCAGTGTTGTTCTACTTGTGTAGACCGCTGTGTTCGTCCCATTCATACGCTCAGTCCAAGTTTCAGCTTCATACAGCCAGTACGAGATTTTTAAGTGCGCCAGTTGTTATTGTTGTTTGTTTTGAAAATAGGATAGCGGAATTTAGAGAAATGTTAAGCGGTCACGTTTTGTGTTAAACTTGCGGAATCAGCAAGTATGACCTTTGAAAAGGTGAAACGGGCCTGTGGCGAACGTTCCTTATCAAGCTCATAAGTTTCTCGTTGGCACAAATCAGTTTTGGAAGGTCGAGGAAATGAACCTCGCTCAGTGAGACCTTCAACTTTAAAAACCGACGAAACGTTGAATGTGTGCGTGCTCTTGTGAGATCGTTCCTCCAGGACAAACTGTCAACCAAGTATTTTACAAAGACGTCCTTGAAAGGCTCAGGAACGCAGTGGATCGAGTGAGACCGGACACTGCAGACAAGTGGATGCTTCATCATGACAACGCCCGTCGTGACGTCACCACTCGCAGCAAGGAATCTTTGACTTCAAAAGGCATTCCTGTTCTTCCACAACCCCCTATTCAAGTAGTCTGAGTTCTTGCGATTTTTTTATTTTTCCGAAAAAGCAAAATATCTCAAAAGGACGTCATTTTGGGACTGTGGAGACCATTCAAAGGAACGTGACCGACATGTTAAAGGCCCTACTAATTGAAGCCTCTCAGTGCTGCTACCAAGACTCGGAAGAACGCCTCCACCGGTGTGCAGCTGCGGAAGGGAACTACCTTGAAGCGGACAATACTATTGTTTGAAAAAATAAAAACTTTGGTAGATAAAAAATCAGTCTTATTACTTACAGATGTGCTGCATTGAAAGGTGGACATGCAGGGAAGATCTCACACCATCACCAAGTTTATGGTCGCAGTTTAATTGTTTTTGTGATGTGATAATTAAAACTTAACGACTATCCCTAGTATGCATTAGGATATTGGGTCACAGATTCAATATCAGACAAAATATACTAACGGAAAAACAATTTCAACACCAAGAAGGGGCTGTGCTATATAGACGAAAGTTATTTGGTATGTTTCGCATCTGAAAGATGATGTCCATTCAGATTTCGCGCCAGTCGCATGAGAATGGTCTCTGTAGCGCTTCCATGAGAATACAAATCAGGTCTGTTTTGAATACATGCTGTAATGCTCGTGAGCGTTAGTTACCTTTGGGATTCGACATGGTGAGTTTATGTTAATCAAGAACGTTTTTAAGGCAATAATGAAGCCATTATCAACACCTTACTGAGTTGAATGAGGTCGAGTAACAGTACTATGATAAGCTGGATGGTCCTTCTGCAATGTTCCAGACACAACGAACTGTTACAAATCGGTTACTTCATGGACAAATCCGACGTAGACGCCATGTAGCGTGTCTGCCACTGACCCCAAACTGCCGCCATTTTCCATTGCAGTGGCGTCAAGCAAGAGGTCATTGGAGGGCAGGGTGGAAGACTGTTGTGTTTTCTCTAAAAATCTGGTTCTGTCTCGGTGAAAGTGTTGGACGTGTGTTGGATAGGAGGCCAATGGAGAGCCAGCCTGTCTGCTTCCTAGACACGTTGGACCTACATGTGGACTTACGGTCTGTGGTGAGATTTCGTGCAACAGCAGGAGCACTCTCCCACGCACCCTGACTGAAAATTTGTTGTGCAGACATCCATAAACAGCATTCCAGGGGATGTTTTACAACAGGAAACGCTCATGCCTTGGCCTGCTCGACCACCAGATCTGTCTCCAATCCAGCACATATGGGACACCAGTCGACAGCTCCAGCGTCATCCACAGCCAGCATTAACCGTCCCTGTATTAGCCGGCCAAGTGCAACAGGCATGGAACTTCATCCCACAAACTGACGTGCAACACAACTCTTGCACGTTTGGATGCTAGTATTCGACATTCGGTAGCTACACCTGTTATTAATGTAACAGCGTAAAAGATTTGCAATAGCTTAGCTGGCACTCACATTAACCTGTGATCTTGCAGTGTTAAGCACTTAAATATGTCACATAGAAAAATGTATTCCCGAAATTTCTTTGTTCTGTATTATTAATTTTTGGTGTTGACATTTTTCCCCGTCAGTGTATGATCTACTAAAAAGCGCAGGATATTTGTTTTTTTACCAGAGAAAGAAAAATACTTCTACCACACCATTTTACTAGTGCGTGTGAAGACGCAGATATGCGGCATTAGCTGTGTCGGCGGCGATTTCGACGACTGCACCCGCACGCCCAATACCGCACATATGTGCTCGGGAGACAACTACACTTTTAAATTTTCCGACAGCGAGCTGACGCCTCCATCGCACGCTGTCTCTGATGGGGGGCCGCAACGCATATACGCGACTAGAGGATCTCTGAATTTACAAGACGTCACGGCGTGCGACTCTGATTAGACGGCGCTTCTTTCTAAGCAGCCCCCGCTCAGAGCTTCTCCCCAGACTCAGTTAATCTATAGACTCATCAGCGCTAGTACTGAAGAATGCAGTGAGACATTACATCGACGCAGAAGTTGCTACTTCCAGTGGAGCTTATCGGCTAAGGAAGACAAGACGGTCGGTCTGTTCCACTGGGCCCTCCAGGCTCTGTTCGGATGGAATTCGGTCTTAGAAGTTGCTACTCAGCATTCTTAGTTACCAGTGACTTATCCCTTTACATCAGCATTCAGCACTGTTTGTGTCAAAAACGACAGTCTCATTCTATACAACAGTAGGACCCACAGCACTTAAAAGTTATGTAATTCTCAGTCACAATGTAAGACAAAACAACGAAGAATCATACGAATGAGACATAAATGGTACAAGTGATGTACAAGTACAGACAGCCGGCCGGAGTCGCCGAGCGGTTCTAGGCGCTACAGTCTGGTACCGCGCGAGCGCTACCGTCGCAGGTTCGAATCCTGCCTCGGGCACGGATGTGTGTGATGTCCTTAGGTTAGTTAAGTTTAGGTAGTTCTAAGTTCTAGGGGACTGATGACCTCAGCGATTAAGTCCCATAGTGCTCAGAGCCATTTGATCCATGTACAGACAAATGAGTGATTACTATTTCAGAAAAATTCGATGAATTATTCAAGAGAAAGAGCCTCATAAATCGAGCAAATCAGTCATGGGTCAGTCCACCTCTGAGCCCTATGTAAGCAGTTATTCGGCTTGGCATTGATTAATAGAGCTGTTGGATGTCCTCCTGATGGACATCGTGCCAAATTCTGTCCAATTGGCGCGTTAGACCGTCAAAATCTCGAGATGGTTGGTGCCTGCCCACAATGTTCCAAACTTTCTACATTAGGAAGAGATCCGGCGGCCTTGCTGGCCAACGTATGGTTTGGCAAGCACGAATACGAGCAATAGAAACTCTCGCCGTGTGTGGGCGAGCTTTATCTTGCTAAAATGCAAGCCCAGGATGGCTTGCCATGAAGGGCAACGAAACGGAGCGTAGAATATCGTCGGCCTACCGCACTGTTGTACGGATGCCGCGGATGACAACCGAATGGATCCTGCTATGAAAAGCTATAGCAACCCAGACCATCAGTCCTGGTTGTCGTGCCGTGCGGCGGGCGACGGTCAGGTTGGTCTCCAGACACGTCTTCGGCCTGTAATTTCTTTGACTGAAGTAGAATTGTCTTCAGTGATGAGTCCCGCTTCGAAATGAGCCCCGACGAACAGGGGATTTATGGGCCCTCAATAGGTATATAATACATTCACTTTCAGCCTCCCCTTCTTTGCCATATGAGCTCTTAATATTTACACAAATGCTTCTCTTTCTTCTAAAGGTCTTTTTAATTTTTCTCTAGATGACGCTATCTTTCCCTGTCTTTCCCTTCAGTTTCTAATGCCTTGCATTTTTCCACTAGCCATTCCTGTTTAGCTATTTTGCATTTGCTGTCAGTCTTATGTTTTAGACGTCTGTATCCCCATTTGACCTCCTTCATGTGACGTATTTCTCTATTTTTTTCCTTTCGCCAGTTAAATTCTATTTCTCCTGCGCTATGGAAGGATTTGTTGCTAGCTTTGTCTTTTTACCTGTACGATCCACTGTTACTTTCACTACTTCATCCTTCAAAGCTTTGCATTCTTCTTTGTATATCGTATTCCTTTCCCACGTTTCAGTTCAACGTTGCCTAGTGCTTACTCCAATACTTTCAACAACTTCCGAGTCTCTCAATTTATTCAGGTCCCATCCCCTTCAAATTCTATCTTTTAGCAGTTCACAACCAATAAATAATAGTCCGTTCCACATTTTACAGTTTAAAATCTGGTTCCGAAATCTCTGTGTCGTCATTATATTATCAATCTAAAACCTTCCAGTATCCCTAGGACTCTTCCAAATTTACGGCTCTCATTTATGATTCTTAAACAGTTAGTAATGATTAAATTCTATTCTGGCCAGTATTCTTCCAGATGACTTCAATCTTTCATTCCTTTTCCCCAGTCGATGCTCTTATTTCTCCTTCTCTTCCGTTCCCAAGTATCGATTTCTAGTCACTTACTGCGATTAAATTTTCACCTCCCTTAACTACCTGAATAATTTGCCATATTTCATCAGCACTCTTTCTATGTCTTGTTCATCTGCGTAGCTCGATGGCAGTTGGCATACAATCTTGTCCTAGTGCGGTGAGTTTTGACTTCGTGTCTGTTTTCGCTACGATACTTTGTTCACTACGCTGTTCATAGTAGCCTATCCACGTTTCTATTTTCTTATTCACTATTAGGGCTGCTATTACATAGCCCGTCTGATTTTGTCTTGACAATCCTGTTCCCTGACAAGAAGTCCTGTTCTTTCTGCCACCGTGCATCACGCATTCGCACCATGTCTAATTTCAACCTTTGCGTTTCTCTTTTCAAATTACCCGGCCTACTAAGGCGAGCTAACATTCCACGTCCCGACTCGTAGAAAGCCGGTTTTGTTTTTCCTGATGACGACATAGGCCCTTCCAGAATTTCCGAAAGGGAGGTTATTTTATCTTTGGAATATTTCACCCAAGACGCGGGCATAATCATTAAGCCATACAGTAGAGCTGCATGCCTTCGGGAAAAAATAACAGTTGTATTTTCCATTTTACTTTCAACCGTTCACAGTACCAGCACAGCAGTGTCATATTGGCTGATGTTACAAAGCCAAATCAATCGATCATCTAAATTGTTGTACCTGTAAATACCGAAAAGACTGTTCCCACTTTTCAGCAACCAAAGATACTCCTCCGTCGTGATTGTTCCTATCATACTGCCTTCTTTGCCACTGAGGCATGCTAGCCACTCCACCTAGGGGAAAAAGTAGCAGATTTCTAAATTTCTCAAATACGTCCGACATAAAACTTTATTTATACTCAATGTTTTTTTTACTTAATGAACCAATTTTTTGTTTGAATTAAATAGATAATTGAGGAAGATAAATTGTTAGTATTGCTCTCGTAAATATTATTAATCTGAACGAGAAAGCTGTATGACAACTTTATATTTCTCATCATGTGGCACCTCCGTACTGTCTACAGAACAGCGACTAGATAAATATTGGAAACGTGGCCAATTATTTTTATTTACAAAACCATAAGGATATTATATGAAAATGATTCATAAAACTAAAACCCGTTTTCGAGTCAGTAATTTACCTGCTACAACTAATATTTTTTTGTCCTGCTGAATCATTGTAAAATCAAGAATTTATTAAGAAAAATGACTTTACTTTAAATTTTTTAGTTTAACTTCTAAAGTTAGTGAGAATTTTTGTGGTACGTTTTAATGAACAGCCAAGTAAAGAGAAAAATCGACTGTAACATTTCAGTGTCGCTGTTAATCTTCATTGTTGAAATAATGTGTTAAACGTATTGTGGGTTCTAACGAAACGAATATTCGTTTCGTTATTGTTGTCTATTGGCACTAAGGTCGAAGTGATTTCGACAGCATTGCTTGGCTATATGGAGTTGTTACTAGCATTGACATCTAAATTAAATGTTTTCAGTACCTTTGCCTATGAGTGTTTTAATTTGCTATTCCCCTTGGTTTGACATCATTTCTGTCATTGGGTCCTAATTGACATTTGTGTTCATTCAGTTACGTCAGACTGTGCGCAACTTATTTCATTAATCCTACCTTTGACAAGTCTGATAGTCGATCATTAAAAATCACTGCTCTGCATAAAAGCCGTGACAACGTTTCCTCACAGGCCTACATCAGTGCTGCTTCCAGTAATATTTTTAAAGTGTGCTTTTCCCCATAGGTGGCAAACAACTTTCGTACTACGAATTCTGGCAAGACCAATTTCGTTGTAGCTTGGTACCGTTATTCGATTGGAGAGGAACCAGCGAAATTAACAAATAAATAATAATAATATAAAATCAAAGCGCTTCGATCTGCGCTAACGACACGAAACTAGCCATCTTTAATTAGGAGTAAAGAATACGAAACTTCATTTGCAGAAGTGCGGCGTTTTGTGGTACCGTGCAAAATGTCGGCAACAAGCGACTCCGGCAGACGAACTAGGTGTTCTCCTTCAGAGTAGTAACCCACATCGGTGTAAGATAGCTTGATGAGTTTCCGTGGAAAGTGGACCCCGAGGGAGAGTGACGCAAAATAAGCTCTTCCTCAGACAGTCGTCGCTTTCACGTAATTTGCTTGGTCGGGGAATGCGCAGGGCGAACTGAAGACACGTTCAGACTGAGGGGGTCTGTAATTCGTCCCACGCGACACCTAGTGACCTGAATCCCTCCCTGTGATGCGGTCTGTAGTTAATCAAGCGGCAATTCAGCTCGAACTGCTGCGTTGGGACGTACCGGCTGGCTAGCGCTGTATTTCATCTCCGCTCGCGTTCTGGTTGCCTCTTCCTTTTATATTTCCTTGGACTCTGTGTTTCGACTCCAAACTACTTACGGGAGGTAGATATAATGAATCCGATGTCGATGCACTGCAAGCTGAGCATTTTGCACAATAATGAATGTGAGTAATTCTTTTTTTGCGTTCGCCCTGTAAGCGTCCTGCTAGGCTTTACCTAAGGATTACTTGTGTTGGTAAATCTCGATTTGTTGAAAAATACCCTCTCACATACAAACTTTCGGGCCAAGAATCAAATTTAGTAACCTGATCTGACTGGGAGGAAGTAGAGAATTACCTAGGCAGTGAACACTTACTTTATTAGCACAACGATTTATGTGGGCATAGCAAAAGGAAAATTCAATTTAAGGGAATATGAACGGTTACACCAAAGACCTCACCAAGCATAAAAGTGTTTAAGTAACAGGGCGTAGAGCCAGTTTCAGTGCAAATTAACTTGTGGATCCAGACGAAATGATCGTCCGCCGAGTTGCAAGCTCTTCAGTTGAAGCTATAATGCGTGACTTCCGCCTCGATGACGATGAAACACTGATGATGAGAACACAACATCCAGTCCACGAGCAGACAAATCCCCGACCCAGTCGGGAAACGAAAGCAGGCTCGTTGCACGGCTCTCAGATGTTCTTGTTACTTTTGTTTTTACTTATATTTTGCCTAGTCTCATTTTTTATTTTATTATATTTTATTTTATTGTCTGTGGAGTGGATGGAGGTGGGGGTTGGGGGTTGAATGGTCCTGGGGACGAAGTGGGAAAGGATCATTTCACGAGGCCTGGCTACAATGTCTCCTTCGCCAAATAGGAACATACGGTACGAGTAAGTGGCCAAAGGTGAATATTCATTTATTTATTGACAAAATATAAATTCTATGACTTGAGGGATACGTACTACTTGCATGAAAAAAAAACACAAGGTAACACTTCTGAAGCACTTACATGCGCGTCGATACCCTTCGAACGCCGCCTTCCCATCTTCATGGAATGTTTTTTCGTAATGTCGTGCAGGTACCTTTACCTGTTCAGTCTTCCACGTGTGAATGTATCAAATGCATCTCCTGTCATGAATGGTCCAGCTAGGGCCGGATGGTGGAAGTAGCTCCACATGAAGTTCGAAAAGTTTTCGCTTTACTTCGGGTTCTCCATAATAGCACAATGACGATCGTTTAGTTTCAAAAATCCATGAGTTCTATGACACCACCCAAAAAAAAAAGAGAGAATCACGTGACCTATAATCCATGTGGCAGCACTGTGTTTCGTCCTCGGTAACAGCGTCCGGATAGAGGAGAGTGCGTGAGTTGACATAAGCGGGCGACATTCGTGAAAAAAAGAGGCAAAATTTTGCGCACAAAATACCATATCTCTTCCGACTGCCCACAGTGTAGCTGATGTTCGTCTGTATCCTGAAGGTTGGAGTTCACACACAAAGGCGAATCGTCAAGAAGGATCTGTGGAGTCTCTCTCAAATAATCTGATTTTTGTTCACCGTCACGTACCAGGTCGAGCGTACGTCTGAATCTAGCGTTACTGCGTTGACAGTGCGCCATACTACCTTACAGTGCACAATAGGATATGTCAGGTCGGCGATATTAGGTAACCGGCTGCGAACTACGATGCGATAAATGTCACCGTCCATTGGTAAGTGAGAGACAGGAAGAACGTCTCGTAGGTAGCTATACTCCAGATAAAACCTCCCAAAGTAGCAAAATGGAACCAGTATCTCAATAAGCGCCACTGGAGCATCAGCATGGTGCCGCAGCCTCCATCAGTAAACTCATGAGGCTGGTTGGACATCGTCGCCAAAGCTAGAGGTGCATACAAAATTACAGAAATACTGCTCGATCATGAACATTCTTTAGGAAGAATGAGGGAGTCGTATCGAACCTTAAACTTCATTCCTGCGCTGACAAATGAACCGAATGCCGCCATGAGGCTTCGAGCTATGTGTTTAGGCATCGGTAGCGTTTGCGGTACTTGTGGAATTCATGATGCCTGACAGACATTAATAAATTCGGTCCGTTGATAAGGGGTCAAAGTGCGGAGACGACGATCCACAGGTCCAGCTCGGATACGTTGCAAGAGGCTCTGATAATTAAGGATTGTCGTGCGTGAGATGTTGTCCGTGATGTCGATACCAAGACAGAGGATTTTATCGCTCAGTTTGAGTGGGGCGACGTTTTCAGGTGTCATCCCAGTGCCAATATTCAAGGCCACCGATTTATGTACATTTATACGGCTCCCCGAACCTTCACCAAAAGTGGCTAACCAACCCACGGCTCTGCGGACATCATGCTCGTCACGAAGATTTAACGTCAGATCATCTGCATACGCATTGCACCTGAAAACAATGGCACCAAGAGGCAGTCAAGTAAGGCGGTGTCCCAAGCCTCGCAACAACGGTTCTAATGCTAAAGCGTAGAGTATCGTCGATAAGGGGCATCCCTGTCTAACGGAGTAGCGAATCCGCAAGTGTGTTCGGCAGTCTACCGTTGACAAGCGCTTTTGATGTTGCGCCACGTAGGAGACTGAGCACCATCCCGACGAAAGCGCCCGGGTAATACGTAGTCTGGAGAACAGCAGTTAAGTACGTATGATCGACGCAATTAAATGGTTGACTAAAGCTCTTCGCAGCCAGCGCTTCCACTACACGACGCACGTTAGCAAGGACAATCAGGTCCCTGTAGCGGCAAAGGGCAAGGCGGATTTTGCGCGTCCTACCCATCGATGTCTGATCCATTGATAGGATCAAGACGTCGAACGCTGAATTCGAGCTGTCAATAGGCGTGTGAAGATTTTCTTATCACAGTTCAATAAAGTTAATGACCGGTAGTCCATAATGCGTGATCCTTCGCGAGGTTTACGGATTGGTATGATGACACCTTCAACTAAGGCTGTCGGAAGGTGCACCTCTGCCATCATGACTTGGTGACAAATAGCCTCTGGAACGTCCTATAAAATTCAGGGTTAATGCATCAGGTCCTGATGTCTTAGTGGCTGCCTTTTTTCCTATGGCACCAATTTCTCCTTCAGTCACCGGTTCTAGTTGTTCCTGTTGGAGGTCCGGAGTAACCGTGGAGTGCGTAAAACCAACGACAGCAGCAACGATCATTGGGTCAAATTTCTCCTCTCCATTCATGTGGCAGTAATGGGTACACTGCGTAATGTTCATGTCTCTTTGCATGATGTGACGGACGTCATCTTCTGTTGTCACCTCATGGATCAAAGTCCTGTATCTGCGTTATATGGTATATGTATGATCGTTCGTTGGCGACTCCGACTGTTTGATGTGAACAAATGATAGTCCTTTCAAAGTGTTGACTCGTCAACGTCTCAGTCTTCGCTTCTGCTCGGCTGACAGTCATCTGGCTGTCCAGTGGCATAACGGAATTCTCCCTTGGGATGGCATAGTGGAGCTCTCTAATGATGCGCCTCCATACCGCAGCTTCCCTACTATACGCCTTGGAGGTAAAAGGCTCGGCTTGGCACAGTTCAGCCACCACTGTAAAGTAGGCGTATACGCACCTCGTCATCGTAGGCCCAGTTACCATGTCTCTCCCATCGGTGAGCTCAGGTGAGTGGTGTAAAATTTCCACGAGCTGCGGCTGCGCCACACCCGTTGGCGTGCAAGCGTGATGGTACAGATGTAAGCGGTGTGGTCAGTAAATGCCGCCAGCTACAACTTGGCGACCGTGACAGCATCCCTGAGAGAGTGGCAGGTCAGTTCTGCTACACGAATGTTCCGCGACGTACGTGACACTGTTTAAAATTAAAATCGCCTCCTGTCACCATTTCATCTGTCCTGCCTTGGCATAATTGGGTTAATTCCTCAACAAAGAATAGATAACTTTCACGCTTCTTTCTGGCACCCGACGGCGAGGAAATATTGACGGGGTATATCTCTGGGACCAGTAGAGTCATATCCCTGACATTCGGGATGTATCGTACATCGATGCCCTTCAGATGAATTGCGACGCCACTAACCGTATCCGACGCAGTGATATGCATGTCGTGTATCCAGAAACGTCCAGGAACACGAGAACGTATACCTTTAGTAATAAGACCAAGTCGATGTGTGTCGCGTAACAATGGCAGCTTCGCTCGGGGCCGAATAGTGTTGATCTTGATAGTCGTGAATCGATATGACTCTCGTTCGCGCTCGGTAGTGGCGGTCATCAGTGTGAGCAATGGGGACGAGTTTCGTCTCCCCAAAGTCACCCTGTCTGTACCTGCCAAAGAGTCGTGTCCCACATCGTCCGACCACAGGCTGTCTGCGTGCTACAGCGACTACCAAGGAGTCCCTTGTCGTAGTTCCACCGCCCCCTCCGTCTCCGAACAGATGTCCAGGAGAAGAAGCATCCATTGCGTCGGTTCCTAATAGGGGAGCAGTATAGGTTGACATCTGTGTATCAGATCGAGATCATTACGATCGTGTGTATTCGTCCGCAAGAGACAGTCGCCAGACGGCGTCTGTCGTCGTTTCTTGCTTGCGGGGTGAACGCTGCTTCTGGACGTGCGCGCCGAGTCGGAATGTGAATGTAGATCCGACTCCCCTACGTCTTCCGAGAGGAATGCGTGGGTTGGCACGACTCGCTGATCGATATACAGGCACTCGTTGTGCGGTGGCAGTTGCTGTTCGGATTTATCTGGCGACTCCCTCTCCAGCGAGAGGGCGGTTATGTGCCCCATCAATAGTGTCCGTCTGTCTCCGCTGGTAACCTATCCCACCGCCAGACGTCGCAGGTGCATAAGCAATTGGTAAAATCGGAGGTGGAAGATGTTGTACCGTTTCGCCTGATGGAATCTGGATGATCCGCCGCTGCAAACAATCAGAGCAAAAATGAACCTCCTGTCCACATCCTGAGCAGTACGCGGTTGTCCGTCGTACATCATAACGGTACGAGAACTGTCAATGTTCAAGGATGAAGGAACATGCTTTGTGACTTCGGGTTTGATCGGCCTTCCTCCATTGAGGCTGGATCTACATATATGTATCTACATCTATAACGAAACTCTGCAAATCACATTTAAGTGTCTGCCAAGGGATTCATCGAAACACCTTCACAATTCTCTATTATTCTAATCTCGTATAGCGCGCGGAAAGAACGAACACCTATACCATTCCGTACGAGCTCTAATTTCTCTTATTTTATTGTGGTGATCGTTTCTCCCTATGTAGGTCGGTGTCAACAAAATACTTTCGCATTCGAAGGAGCTAGATGGTGATTGGAATTTCGTGATAAGATTCCGTCGCAACGAAAAACGCCTTTCTTTTAATGATGTCCAGGCCAAATCCTCTATCATTTCTGTGACACTCTCTTCCATATTTCGGAATAATACAAAACGTGCTGCCCTTCTTCGAACTTTTTCGATGAGCTCCGTCAGTCCTATCTGGTAAGGATCCCACACGGCGCAGAAGTATTCTACAGTACTCCCCTTTAAAATTGCTACACCACGAAGAAAACGTGTTACAGACACGAAATGTAACCGACAGGAAGAAGATTTTGTGATATGCCAATAATTAGCTTTTCAGAGCATTCACACAAGGTTGGCGCCGGTGGCGACACCTACAACGTGCTGACATGAGGAAAGTTTCCAACCGATTTCTCATAAACAAACTGCAGTTCACCGGCGTTGCCTAGTGAAACGTTGTTGTGATGCCTCGTGTAAGGGGGAGAAATGCGTACCATCACGTTTCCGACTTTGATAAAGGTCGGATTGTAGCCTATCACGATTGCGGTTTATCGTATCGCGACATTGCTGCTTGCGTTGGTAGAGATCCAGTGACTGTTAACAGAATATGGAATCTGCGGGTTCAGGAGGTTAATACGGAACACCGTGCTGGATCCCAACGGCCTCGAATCACTAGCAGTCGAGATGACAGGCAACTTATCCGCATGGCTGTAACGGATCAGAGACCATAGCTGCGGTTACCCTTGACGCTGCATCACACACAGGAGCGCCTGCGATGGTGTACTCAGTGACGAACCTGGATGCACGAATGGCAAAACGTCATTTTTTCGGATCAATCCAGGTTCTGTTTACAGCGTCATGATGGTCGCATCCGTGTTTGGCGACATCGCGGTGAACGCACATTGGAAGCGTGTATTCGTCATCGCCATACTGGCGTATCACCCGGCGTGATGGTATAGGGTGCCATTGGTTACACGTCTCGGTCACCTCTTGTTCGCATTGACGACACTTTGAACAGTGGACATAACATTTCAGATGTGTTACGACCCATGGCTCCACCCTTCATTCGATCCCTGCGAAACCCTACATTTCCGCAGGATAATGTACGACCGCAGGTTGCAGGTCCCGTACGGGCCTTTCTGGATACAGAAAATGTTCGACTGCTGCCCTGGGCAGCACATTCTCCAGATCTCTCACCAATTGAACATGTCTGGTCAATGGTGGCCGAGCAACTGGCTCGTCACAATACGCCAGTCACTACTCTTCATGAACTGTGGTAACGCGAAGCTGCATGGGCAGCTGTATCTGTACACGCCATCCAAGTTCTGTTTGACTCAATGCCCAGGCGTATCAAGGCCATTTTTACGGCCAGAGGTGGTCGTTCTGGGTACTGATTTCGCAGGATCTATGCACCCAAATTGCGCGAAAATGTAATCACATGTCAGTTCTAGTATAATATACACTCCTGGAAATGGAAAAAAGAACACATTGACACCGGTGTGTCAGACCCACCATACTTGCTCCGGACACTGCGAGAGGGCTGTACAAGCAATGATCACACGCACGGCACAGCGGACACACCAGGAACCGCGGTGTTGGCCGTCGAATGGCGCTAGCTGCGCAGCATTTGTGCACCGCCGCCGTCAGTGTCAGCCAGTTTGCCGTGGCATACGGAGCTCCATCGCAGTCTTTAACACTGGTAGCATGCCGCGACAGCGTGGACGTGAACCGTATGTGCAGTTGACGGACTTTGAGCGAGGGCGTATAGTGGGCATGCGGGAGGCCGGGTGGACGTACCCCCGAATTGCTTAACACGTGGGGCGTGAGGTCTCCACAGTACATCGATGTTGTCGCCAGTGGTCGGCGGAAGGTGCACGTGCCCGTCGACCTGGGACCGGACCGCAGCGACGCACGGATGCACGCCAAGACCGTAGGATCCTACGCAGTGCCGTAGGGGACCGCACCGCCACTTCCCAGCAAATTAGAGACACTGTTGCTCCTGGGGTATCGGCGAGGACCATTCGCAACCGTCTCCATGAAGCTGGGCTACGGTCCCGCACACCGTTAGGCCGTCTTCCGCTCACGCCCCAACATCGTGCAGCCCGCCTCCAGTGGTGTCGCGACAGGCGTGAATGGAGGGACGAATGGAGACGTGTCGTCTTCAGCGATGAGAGTCGCTTCTGCCTTGGTGCCAATGATGGTCGTATGCGTGTTTGACGCCGTGCAGGTGAGCGCCACAATCAGGACTGCATACGACCGAGGCACACAGGGCCAACACCCGGCATCATGGTGTGGGGAGCGATCTCCTACAGTGGCTGTACACCACTGGTGATCGTCGAGGGGACACTGAATAGTGCACGGTACATCCAAACCGTCATCGAACCCATCGTTCTACCATTCCTAGACCGGCAAGGGAACTTGCTGTTCCAACAGGACAATGCACGTCCGCATGTATCCCGTGCCACCCAACGTGCTCTAGAAGGTGTAAGTCAACTACCCTGGCCAGCAAGATCTCCGGATCTGTCCCCCATTGAGCATGTTTGGGACTGGATGAAGCGTCGTCTCACGCGGTCTGCACGTCCAGCACGAACGCTGGTCCAACTGAGGCGCCAGGTGGAAATGGCATGGCAAGCCGTTCCACAGGACTACATCCAGCATCTCTACGATCGTCTCCATGGGAGAATAGCAGCCTGCATTGCTGCGAAAGGTGGATATACACTGTACTAGTGCCGGCATTGTGCATGCTCTGTTGCCTGTGTCTATGTGCCTGTGGTTCTGTCAGTGTGATCATGAGATGTATCTGACCCCAGGAATGTGTCAATAAAGTTTCCCCTTCCTGGGGCAATGAATTCACGGTGTTCTTATTTCAATTTCCAGGAGTGTATTTGTCCAATGAATACCCGTTTATTATCTGCTTTTCTTCTTGGTGTAGCAATTTTAATGGCCAGTAGTGTAAAAGCGGACGGACAAGCATAGTGTAGGCTATCTCCTTAGTAGATCTGTTACATTTTCTAAGTGTTCTGCCAATAAAACGCAGTCTTTGGTTAGTCTTTCCCACAACATTTTCTATGTGTTCCTTCCAATTTAAGTAGGTATTTAGTTGAATTTACGGCTTTTAGATTAGACTGATTTATCGTGTAAACGAAGTTTAACGAATCCCTTTTAGCTCTCATGTGGATCACCTCACACTTTTCGTTATTTAGTGTCAACAGCCAATTTTCGCACCATTCAAATATCTTTTCTAAATCGTTTTGCAATTTGTTTTGATCTTTTGATGACTTTATTAGACGATAAACGACAGCGGCATCTGCAAACAACCTAAGACGACTGCTCAGATTGTCTCCCAAATCGTTTATATAGATAAGGAACAGCAAAGGGCCTATAACACTACCTTGAGGAATGCCAGACACGACTTCTGTTTTACTCGATGACTTTCCGTCAATTACTACGAATGTGACCGCTGTGACAGGAAATCACAAATCCAGTCACATAACTGAGACGATATTCCATAAGCACCTAATTTCACTAAAAGCCACTTGTGTGGTACAGTGTGAAAGCCTTCCGGAAATCCTGAAATACGGAATCGATTTGAAATCCCTTGTCAATAGCATGGATACCTTGTGAAAGTCTGCCACTTCTCAGCCATGTGGCTAATGACAGACCCACACGGCTTAAGAGTAGAGGTAACGGAACCGGCGGGTACCTCGAAAGGTAACCCGAAAACTCGAAGAGTCGTCATGCCCAGGCCTGCATTTCCATCCGTAACAGAGCCGATATGTACAGCTAAGCGCCTAAACTGTAGTTTGCCGGCATTACCTGTAACCACCTTAGTGCGCGCTTCTTTGATAATTATGTTAACGCTGACGATACTGGTCGTGATCGAAAAGTGTTTATCAGTGATGTCCTGTGGCTCTAAATGTAGTTTATCACGCAAAATATCGTGGGTATTCGCCTTGGAATGTAATCTCGTTAGTGTTCGCCGTGTTTCTTCAATGAACATGTAGTATGCGACTAGCGCTCGCGGGAAGTGAACAAACTCACGTACGCTACCAGAGCGCCCTCGCCCCTCCGTCGCTGATTGCCAGCTGATTTCCTCAGCTGAGGGGGCAGATAGAAGTACTCAGCTGTAAGTCATCAAATAAACACACTTAATGAATGAAGCATTGCGACGTTGCCAACTGCTTCAGCACCAAAAATCACATTTCGTGATGAGAAGCTTGCTCAGATATATAACGCATACTATTTGTGTGGCTAGATAATATAATTGTATATGTAAAGAATCATCAACGGTCAAGAATAGTGTGCATGCCACCCCACCCTTAGTTCATAGGTCAAGTGACTCGTATATGGCCACTTGTCCAGATGACAGATTGTATAGCCACATCACAGAACTGTTTACTTTGTCACTCGAGCATTTAGCTTGCAATGTGGGGTCAGTTCCTACGTTGTCATCAACATTAATGAGGGGAACCTTCCGCCACCACCGGCCGCGGACCGCTCGGAAGTGTCCAGACGGAGGCTGCGGGAGAGAGGTGGAGATTATATAAAGTCGGCATCCATCAGAGATCAATCAGACACCAAGAACGCCTGAAGATGGCAAGAAGTCGGCTTGCCGAAATATCGCGCCTTTTGGACGATGCTACCCGGCCGAACACCCGAAAATTTTTCAAGATTTCTGTACGGCGGGAAAACCTCAGATCACACACTAGTAGAGGGAAGTCTGCTACAGCACAGAAAAATCCAGGTTTTAACTCCAGATAAGAATACCATACGTTGTGTCACATTTATTAAAGCCTTTAAAGGCGTTTGGCTGAAAATATGAACAGATCATCAAAAATTCAGATCACGTCGGCCAACATTCCGGGATTCAGGGAAAATCTCCTCTCTGGGCAATGGAAGCTACGGAAAAATGTTCTGCTTTTGGAAAATTTGAACAGGCGTTCTTGGAAAAGTATTGATCACCTAGCATCCATGAACAACTCCAAAAGGATGTTCTTTTGAACTATACATAAACAAAAGGTGATATTGGGACAAACCGATTTCGCTTAGGGATGTCCTACGAATATAAAAGCCAAAATTACCGCTAAGTATTCGTGTGAACGTAGTTCATATACCAGAACGAACATAAATACTTCCTATGAATATTAGATTCTACAGACCTGATACAGGAAGATTCTGAAAGTAATGGTGGGGAACGTGGCATACAGTCTGCCCATTCCAGACATGGCCGAAACAATGACTGCTATGACTACAAAGCAGTGCCGCAGGGCAAATTAGTAAAACGAAACAGACAAAACTACAGAGAATTCGTCACGTTTCAGTTGGCGGCAGAGAAATAACAACAGGTTTAACCCATGATACAATATTAACCACAATAACCATCTATAAAATCAATAGCAAAATCATCAGGAATCAATGTCACCCAAGTTCTCTGCCGCCTCATATAGACACATCAAACATAAACAGTAGACAAACCCTGATTCATGGACCCCCTCCAAAATAGCAGCAACAACATCGGGCCGGCCGCGGTGGTCTAGCGGTTTAGGCGCTCAGTCAGGAACCGCGCGACTGCTACGGTCGCAGGTTCGAATCCTGCCTCGGGCATGGATGTGTGTGATGTCCTTAGGTTAGTTAGGTTTAAGTAGTTCTAAGTTCTAGGGGACTGATGACCACAGATGTTAAGTCCCATAGTGCTGAGAGCCATTTGAACCATTTGAACATCGGAATTATGCAATACTCACTGTGGAGGTGAAGGCCAATGCCCCTCCATCCCAACAACACATCGAAACTAGCACGTAAAATCAAACGTGACCTCATCACATTCCTCAATACTGTTCGCAGTGTGGTATAGGGGCACTAACTTGAACCAAAGAATGTGACTGATATAAGGGATGACGTCTGATATGACTCTGAATTACGTAAAGAATAACCTGAAGAAGTTGTTCAAGCAGCAGTTAATGTGATGCTCGATGATGTTCCTTTTTTTTTTTTTTTTTTTTTTACTCTGAGTTATCATTCTTTTGACTGGAAGACATGGCACGCCACGAATCCCTCTCCTGTGCCAATATTTCATCTCCGAGCAGCACTTGCAACCTATGTCCTCAATTATTTGCTAGATGTATCCCAATCTCTGTCTTCCTCTAAAATTTCTACCTTCTACAGCTCCTCCTGTGCCATGGGAATTGTTCCGTGATGTCTTAACAGATGTCCTATCATCCAGTCCCTTCTTATTGTCAACGTTTTCCATACATTCATTTCCTCATTGATTCTAAGAAGAATATCATCATTATTTACCTTATCTGTCCGTCTGATTTTCAACATTCTTCTGTAGCACCATATCTCAGATTATTGTACTCTCTTCTGCTCCGGTTTTCCCACAGCCCATTCCCCATTACCATATAATACTGTGCTCCAAAGGTACATTCTCAGAAATTTCTTCCTCAAATTAAGGTCTATGTTTGATATTAGTAGACTTCTATTGGCCAAGAATGCCCTTTTTGCTAGCGCTAGTCTGCTTTTGATGTTCTCTTTGCTCCGTCCGTCATTGGTTATTTTGCTGCCTAAGTAGAAGTATTCCTTATCTTCTTCTACTTCGTGACCATCATTCTCAATCCATATTCTGTACTCATTAGACTGTTCATTCCATTCATCAGATCATGTAATTCTTCTTCACTTTTACTGAGGATAGCAGTATCATCAGCGAATCGTATAACTGATATCCTTTTACCTCGAGTTATAGTCTCTTCGAGCGTATAGATTGAACAAAACAGGATTGAAAGCTACATCTCAGTTTTACATCCTTTTAAATCCGTGCGCTTCCTTCTTGATCTTCCACTCTTACACTGTTATTGTTCCCTCTTGTTTCTTGTACATATCGTGTATTATGCGTCTTTCTGTATAGTTTTCTCCCATTTATCTAAAGATGTCGAACATCTTGCACTATTTAACATATCGAACGATTATTCCAGGTCGACAAATCCTATGAATGTATTTTGGTTTTTCTTCAGTCTTGATTGCATTATCAACGACAACGGCAGAACTGCCTCTCTAGCACCTTTACTTTTCCTGATCGTCACTTTTCTTTTCCGTTCTTCTGTACAATATTCTTGTGAGCAACTTGGATGCATGAGCCGTAAGATAATTGTATGCTAATTCTTGCACATGTCGGCTCTTGCAATATTGGGATTTTTGTGGATGATATTTTTCCGACAGTCTGATGGTGTATCCCCAGTCTCATATATTCTATATACTGACATGAATAATCGTTTTCTTACCACTTCAGCCAATGATTTTAGATATTCCAATGGAATCTTATCTACCACTTCTGCCTTATTTGATTTCAAATCTTCCAGAGCACTTATGATTCTAAGACTAAATCCCCTATCACTTCCCTATCGACTCCTATTTCTTCTCTATCACGTCATCACATGAGCTTCCCTTCATAGAGGCCGTCAATGTACTCTTTTCACCTGTCCGCTCTCTCCTCCACATTTAATTAGAGTTCCCATTGCACCCTTAATGTTAGCACCATTGCTTTTAATTTCACTGAAGGTTATTTTGACTCTTCCATATGCTGACTCAGTCCTTACAATTATTTCTCTTACGATTTCTTCATATTTTTCATGTAGCCTTAGCTTCCTTGTAATTTCTATTTATTTTATTTCATTTCTAAGTTACCTCTGCTGAACCAACGAACTTCACAAAAGTAGGCAGTATCACCAAATTTACCCTCAGTATCCTTCAGCAGAGTTTTAAATTGTCTACGGGTCAGTCCATGATTCTTAATGAAATTAACTGTTCTCACTACTACAATCATTACATATTCCCTTGAGACGTTCTTTGCGCACAGGTTTTTTTGATGAATCAGACAATGCACAGGTATGAACCTTACTTTTTGTTGCAGAACTTTGCTTCTCAGGCGGCCTATAAGCCCTGCTCTACATCCGACCATGCAGGGTGCGCCATCAGTGGCAACTCAACGACTTTTTCTACGGTAGACCAAACCTGATAAATGCATCTTCCAAGCACTGCAGTATTTCTTTGAGAGGACATAAATCAAGGAGTTCCTCCTTTACTGCTAAGCTTGTATCGACACCTCTAATAAATATAGCCAGCTGGACTGCGTCGAAGAAGTAGGTACTCTTATCTAATGTAACAGAAAGCACCAAGACTTTCGAGATGACATCCACTGATTGTTCCACAACATCACCTAACAAACGTTGGATACGGCGAGTTATAGCGCGCCGCGACGAGCTCAAACTTGCGAAAACACGTGATAATTATGGGCGCAATTCGTGTGCTATGATTTCCAAACTCTGCTTCTCAAATTCGCCGTCACAAAATTGTCGGGAAGAACGGGCGATCATCAAAGTTATTCTGTAACTAGCACGAACAGGTGCATTGGAAGAGGGGGCCTCATATTCCTGTGTAAGAAATTAACGGATTTGTCACTTAAAAGGAACATTTGGTTTATTAGCCGCAGTAATTAAGTTATATCGTATGAAGGTACAACATTATAATACATATCTCTATTATAGCTCCATCATCGTATAGATTATTGCGAAGATTAAGTCGTATTTCACCTACTAAGTTACTTCACTTTCACCCTGGTTGAAATGATATCTTCTGTGGTGACGTTCTAAATTACTCTTCTTTATGCACACTAAGCAGATTCAGAAGGATGTAGGCTGCAGTAGGTACTGGGAGATGATGAAGCTTGCACAGGATAGAGTAGCATGGAGAGCTGCATCAAACCCGTCTCAGGACTGAAGACCACAACAACAACAACAATGTATAATATTTTACCACATACCAAACATTGTTATCCTCCTTCACTTTCCGTGAACAAGTAATCACGTTCCCAACTACAGTTGAGCTGTGAAGAAGAACGCCGCCTTAAGAAAACCCTTTGACCAGCCATTTCAACTACACAAGCCATTGTTCCATAACATAATATACTCATCTAGGTACGTCGCTGTTGCTGTGCTTGCTCTTTGACTGCGCATATCGCCATCTAGTGTTTACAGCACAAAGTGTTAAGACAGGCGTCAGCTGCTCTCGGCTCCTTGGCTCTGCCCGTGCTCATGCAGGTAGTTCCGGCAGCGCGGTTCTTTCATTGCCCACCCATGTGACAGATGTCACCTATAAGCTGGTTTAACAGCTAATAATAAAAATGAAACAAAAGTCCATAATAAACGTGGATCAGCAGAACGTTTTTGTAAGTAACTCATCATTATGTTACGAGTACTTTAACAAAAGCCTTATTTCATCGCCAGCCTAGAACATTTTGTTGTTATGTAACACTGATACCACTCACTTGGTGTTTCATGTGCACTCTTTATGAGCTGCCTATCGACTCCCTTAGAAGGTCTACAAATCCGACCTAATGTATCCAACCATCGATTGTTTCACCGGATTCGGCGTCGGAGCTCCTGCCGATTTGTCTAGGGTCATGTGGTCAATAACCGACATTCTTTCCTGTCGCAGATCAATTGAACCTCACTACCCCTAATTCTACACATTTGTTTTAACAATATACTCTTTGTAAAAGAAATTATAAGTCAAAATTTTGTTAAGTAAGAAACACAATGTTACACTTATTCTTTAATTGATGTTGAATACCGACTACAAAATATGAATAGAGAAATTTTAAAGGAATCCTTTCAACAGTGATTATCAGACTAAACTAAAACTAAAAATATGCATCCATCACAAATATTCTAAGACTCAAAAAGGAAATCTGTAAAGGAAAATTCATATAAGTTCAAGCAAATGATTTATTTTTGTTAACCATACGATCGCTTATAGTGACTAAGCCAATTGAAAGTTCCATTTTGACATGAATATCTACATCTACATCCATACTCCGCAAACCACCTGACGGTGTGTGGCGGAGGGTATCTTCAGTACCTCTATCGGTTCTCCCTTCTATTCCAGTCTCGTATTGTTCGTGGAAAGAAGGATTGTCGGTATGCCTCTGTGTGGGCTCTAATCTCTCTGATTTTATCCTCATGGTCTCTTCGCGAGATATACGTAGGAAGGAGCAATATACTGCTTGACTCTTCGGTGAAGGTATGTTCTCGAAACTTTGACAAAAGCCCGTACCGAGCTACTGAGCGTCTCTCCTGCAGAGTCTTCCACTGGAGTTTATCTATCATCTCCGTAACGCTTTCGCTATTACTAAATGATCCTGTAACGAAGCGCGCTGCTCTCCGTTGGATCTTCTCTATGTCTTGTATCAACCCTATCTGGTACGGATCCCACACTGCTGAGCAGTATTCAAGCAGTGGGCGAACAAGCGTACTGTAACCTACTTCCTTTCTTTTCGGATTGCATTTCCTTAGGATTCTTCCAATGAATCTCAGTCTGGCATCTGCTTTACCGACAATCAACATTATATGATCATTCCATTTTAAATCACTCCTAATGCGTACTCCCAGATAATTTATGGTATTAACTGCTTCCAGTTGCTGACCTGCTATTTTGTAGCTAAATGATAAAGGATCTATCTTTCTGTGTATTCGCAGCACATTACACTTGTCTACATTGAGATTCAGTTGCCATTCCCTGCACCATGCGTCAATTCGCTGCAGATCCTCCTGCATTTCAGTACAATTTTCCATTGTTACAACCTCTCGATACACCACAGCATCATCTGCAAAAAGCCTCAGTGAACTTCCGATGTCATCCACCAGGTCATTTATGTATATTGTGAATAGCAACGGTCCTATGACACTCCCCTGCGGCACACCTGAAATTACTCTTACTTCGGAAGACTTCTCTCCATTGAGAATAACATGCTGCGTCCTGTTATCTAGGAACTCCTCAATCCAATCACACAATTGGTCTGATAGTCCATATGCTCTTACTTTGTTCAATAAACGACTGTGGGGAACTGTATCGAACGCCTTGCGGAAGTCAAGAAACACGGCATCTACCTGTGAACCCGTGTCTATGGCCCTCTGAGTCTCGTGGACGAATAGCGCGACCTGGGTTTCACATGACCGTCTTTTTCGAAACCCATGCTGATTCCTACAGAGTAGATTTCTAGTCTCCAGAAAAGTCATTATACTCGAACACAATACGTGTTCCAAAATTCTACAACTGATCGACGTTAGAGATATAGGTCTATAGTTCTGCACATCTGTTCGACGTCCCTTCTTGAAAACGGGGATGACCTGTGCCCTTTTCCAATCCTTTGGAACGCTACGCTCTTCTAGAGACCTACGGTACACCGCTGCAAGAAGGGGGGCAAGTTCCTTCGCGTACTCTGTGTAAAATTGAACTGGTATCCCATCAGGTCCAGAGGCCTTTCCTCTTTTGAGCGATTTTAATTGTTTCTCTATCCCTCTGTCGTCTATTTCGATATCTACCATTTTGTCATCTGTGCGACAATCTAGAGAAGGAACTACAGTGCAATCTTCCTCTGTGAAACAACTTTGGAAAAAGACATTTAGTATTTCGGCCTTTAGTCTGTCATCCTCTGTTTCAGTACCATTTTGGTCACAGAGTGTCTGGACATTTTGTTTTGATCCACCTACCGCTTTGACATAAGACCAAAATATCTTAGGATTTTCTGCCAAGTCAGTACATAGAACTTTACTTTCGAATTCATTGAACGCCTCTCGCGTAGCTCTCTTCACACTACATTTCGCTTCGCGTAATTTTTGTTTGTCTGCAAGGCTTTGGCTATGTTTATGTTTGCTGTGAAGTTCCCTTTGCTTCCGCAGCAGTTTTCTAGCTCGGTTGTTGAACCACGGTGGCTCTTTTCCATCTCTTACGATCTTGCTTGGCACATACTCATCTAACGCATATTGTACGATGGTTTTGAACTTTGTCCACTGATCCTCAACACTATCAGTACTTGAGACAAAACTTTTGTGTTGAGCCAACAGGTACTCTGAAATCTGCTTTTTGTCACTTTTTCTAAACAGAAAAATCTTCCTACCCTTTTTAATATTCATATTTACGGCTGAAATCATCGATGCCGTAACCGCTTTATGATCACTGATTCCCTGTTCTGCGTTAACTTTTTCAAATAGTTCTGGTCTGTTTGTCACCAGAAGGTCTAATATGTTATCGCCACGAGTCGGTTCTCTGTTTAACTGCTCAAGGTAGTTTTCAGATAAAGCACTTAAAAAAATTTCACTGGATTCTTTCACTGGATTCGAAGGAGTTGGTCTCCGTTTTGACATGGTTTCCGGTGACCCATGCCCGAATGGGGAGGCAAAACTTGCGATATTAGCTCGTGCAAAGCTATTTCATTCCCAGTTTCCATTATGCACTAAAATATTTTAATGTGTCTCCCAAATAAACTGTAAATCGTAGCATAGTTCTAAACAAAACCTGTTAGGTGATTGAATTCTCGGATTGAATGCTGTTCATGCCCGTAACTTCTAGCATTCAAAAGGGCAATACATCATTACCTTTTTAATCATAGACGAAAGTAAGTGCCAAATTTTTTTCTGAGACACAGTGTTTACACTAAAAAAAATAATAAAAATTTCAATCCATTGATCTCCAAATACCAAAGCATGTCATCAATATGACTAGCTGGAGAGGTTACCCACATTTTACTTTATCTGCTTTTGTCTATCTGATATTTTAGCTTCAATTGCCTCTTCTGTACCTACTTGTCTTTCCCTGTCTGATCTTGGTAAAAGCAAAATGTAAGTCTCGTGTACTGTGTATTTACGGAATACTAAGTTAAGATATAACTTATTACTGAGTTTCATTAAGTAGCATCACACGAAATACCACGTCGAAATAATTGTTTTTGTGTGTGTTACATGTATTATTTATGATTTTGAGAGGCCGTCTTCAAAATGTTGGAATTGGATTGTTCAATGACCATACGATTTGAGCTTTATTGTGCTCTTTCGTTACTCATTCACTTAAGAGAAAAAGAACCTGTCTTTGTCAGCATTGAAATCCGGTTATTTTAATTCCTAGATTTTTTCAGTGTAAGAGTTTGATTAAACATTCACAGTCGGGAGTCACCGAACAATGACGGCAGACCACCAAAACAATTTGGCCCGAAACATAATCTCTTTTTTTAGCGATAAGAATGATGACTGATGTCTCTTACTTTTTCAAATGACTAATGGCTGTTTATAAAAGGTATTAATGCAGTTTATAAGCCAAAATAATGAACCCATCGCTTTCGGAATGTGATTGCTTTATACGAAAATATACGCACGCGTATCTTTGAATCATACGCATTTTTCAGTGTCGTTTAGCTGGAGGACTGTTCCCTTTGAAGTATTTTCTCTATCGAGAGCGCACATGTCAAATAGTTTCGTGTAACCTAACAATGATGAACTCTCTGTGACTACCTTTAGATGCAACCAGACCTTTGCTGACACTTTCCCCCTACCGTTCCGTTGGACGACCCTTCTGTCTGGAGCCTGATCACTAAGATAGGTCTTTCCATAGACGACAACGTCGCCTACTCCTTATTCTTGGATCCATCATCTCTGGACATCAACTACAGAAACGTCCAATCTTTTTTACAACCCGGATCTCATGAACTTTAAGGCTTACTATTATAAAAAAGAAAAAAAGTAACCATATTTCTACTTTGACCAATTTGTGTATCTTACCATAGCGATATGATCTTATTTAGAGAAATTACTGAATCGAAAAAATATTTGCTTCGGTTAAAAATTTGTAAAACTTTTATTATACACAAAAAATTAATTAAAACAGTTTAAACTGCTAGAGCATAAATTTTTAAGACATTTCAACGTTAGCAAATTCGTATGTTATGACAAATTGTTTTTCGAAGAACTGCAAGTAACGATCTTCACATTTGTAAAGTAAATCTTTTTGTTCAGTTTTCGATGAACAATAATACCGAAACTTTTAAAGTGTTAACATCTGATGGCCCCGTCGCAGTTGGTTTTCTGTCGACTACACCTAGAAGGGAGGGGTGGAGGAGGCAAATGTTGAGTTAAGTTAAAATTCCAGATGTTAACACTAATTCATGACGTTTAATATTTTGTTATTGAAGTGTTAAGTAATCTGTTACGATCACGTTCCTGCGTCACTAATCTTTTCCACTCTTCAGCGACGACTTTTGCACCTGGCTTCTGCAAGAACTTGAGATATCACGTAACTGAATACACATCGACGCATTAGGACCTCTCCAAGTCATTATTAAGCTCCTGCTTCCATCAGTTCGATTTGTGCCACTTCTCGAGCAATGAACATTCAAAAAATCACGTCATCATTTTGTTTATTTCGTTTTTATGGAATAGGTTACAGAGTTCACCCACGTACTTCGTGTAGGCACCCGCACAAGAAGCAAGGCATTTCAACTGTGCCGTCACAACACGTGTATTCACTAACGAAACTTGTCACAAGTAGCTCATGCCAATACTAGAAGAACAGTGAGGTGCATACAATACAAGGAAAAGGGAAAAAGGACTGGTTTTTAGGTGTAATTGCATTAGTAAGACCAAAAAATTATGGTATCATTAATATTAACTGTGACCATGCATACATATCCTGTAAACTGACTCGTTTCACATCATTTCGATAAAAGAACCATTCATATGATCTATGGAACGTGACTAACTAACAAGCCAACTAACTAAGAGTACAATTTCATTTTCCGCAGTCTAAGGTTCTCACTGAAATCCACGACTCATATTTTTTAATAATGCAAAATAAATTGCAGTGGGACAGTCGTAATTTATGAGTAGTTCACTTCTACATATGAATTTATCTGCCGCAGAATGAGCGATTAAATATAACGTTAACAGATCAAAATTCTTCGTTACTACACGTGTACACGTACTGCTTACCTGGAGTGTTCCACCGCAGTGCTAGCAACTAGCTCCCATGTTTACCGATAAGAGCGCTTGCCTGTGGAGGAGTTATAAACAAAAGTTTGAAGGACGCCTTAACTTTCAGCCAATTTGGTTGTCACGAGCTGCCGCCTGTTCCCTATCAATTTCGCCCTTCCTCCGGTCTGTATCCACTGCGTCATCTCGTGGAGTTATCCGCACGCCCACTCTATACCACCAGTAACCCCCACTCGCTGGCACGCTACTAACAAAGTTAGTTTCGCCATTCTGCCTGCCAGAGGCTTACTGGCTTCGTAATTGGCGCTCGGACCATTAAAATGGAAAACGTGTCCGCCTTGAGGCCACGAATCCAGTGTCCCAAGTCATTTCTCATATCGGTCTTACGCAGATGCATCCTTTACATTAATAGAGGGAAGAGAAACATCTATGTTAATAAAAGAAATGTTCGCTTGTTCAAAATTGTTTACCTCCGCAAGTGCTTGACCAATTGCTTTGAAATTTTGACATAACTTTGACTTCTAACATGGGCGTGTTTTTAGATACCTGTGAGTTGTTAGGTCCAGAGACTGGTTTCATGCAGCTCTCTATGCTACTCTATCCTGTGCAAGCTTCTTCATCTCCCACTACCTACTGCAACCTACATCCTTCTGAATCTGTATAGTTTATTCATCTTTTGGTCTCCCTCTATGATTTGTACCCTCCACTCTGCCGTCCAGTACTAAATTGGTGATCCCTTGATGCCTCAGAATATACCCTACCAACCGATCCCTTCTTCTAGTCAAGTTGTGCCACAAATTTCTCTTCTCTCCAATTCTATTCAATACCTCCTCATTAGTTATGTGATCTACCCATCTAATCTTCAGCATTCTTCTGTAGCACATTTCGAAAGCTTCTATTCTCTTCTTGTCTAAACTATTTATCGTCCACGTTTCACTTCCATACACGGCTACACACCATACAAATACTTTCAGAAACGACTTCCTGACACTTAAACCTATACTCGATGTTAACAAATTTCTCTTCTTCAGAAACACTTTCCTTGCCATTGCCAGTCTACATTTTATATCCTCTCTACTTCGACGATAATCAGTTATTTTTCTCCCCAAAAGCAAAACTCCTTTACTATTTTAAGTGTCTCATTTCCTAATGTAATTCCCTCAGCATCACCCGACTTAATTCAACTACATTCCATTATCCTCGTTTGGCTTTTGTTGATATTCATCTCATATCCTCCTTTCGAGACACTGTCCATTCCGTTCAGCTGCTCTACCAGGTCCTTTGTTGTCTCAGACAGATTTACAATGCCATCGGCGAACCTCAAAGTTTTTATTTCTTCTCCATGGATTTCAATTCCTACTCCGAATTTTTCTTTTGTTTCCTTTATTTCTTGCTCAAGATACAGATTGAATAGATACCTAATTTTTTAATATGGATGTATAATATATCTCTATGCAAATTTTTGAGATTGTTTCGTAAGAACGTTTACCTGTTATTAAACTTGTATAACTTTTTGTGTCAAATATATTTCAAAAATAGGTACATAAAATATGTGGGTATTGTAATGTTACGCTATGTTAAAATTTCAGAGCAATTGCTGAAAAACTTTCGGAAATTTGTGATCAGGAACATCTACATTTTTTATACAAGTACAAGCGCAGATGGTCGTTTCTTCCAAATCTCAGATTCCGAACATTTCTGCACAGAGTAGTTTAAAATTTTGCCACAACGTTGGATTAGAATACACAAATGTTTTTATATCCCTACTGGAACGCCATCTGGTATATATGTAATAAAATTGGAAACATAAAAATATAAATTTTGTATGGTTTGGAATAGTCAGTCTTCGAAAGATCTTAACCGATTGTCTTGAAATTTTGACACATTGTTGTTTGCTAATACGGGCGTGTTCTTAAGTATCTATTTCTTTAACATATATATAAGTAAGTTTTTGAGATATTTTGTAACAAGTTTCCTCAGTTATAAAATTTATAAAATTAAAAAAAGTTGTATCCATAATAGGTACATGGAAACATGCGAATATTTGAATCTAACGTTTTGTCAAAATTTAAAAGTTTTCGGTGAAGAACTTTTGGAGAAATAATTTTTTGAACAAACGATCTTCATTTGTTGTTTTCTTACTTTATTCTTTGTTAGTACAGTAGATCAGCCTTAGTTCATCAAAATATTCTCTCGCAGAGTGCGTCGTACTCGTGGAGCCTAAGCGCATCAGCATGTAATTGCAAATCAAACATAGGAAGAATCCATTACGCGCTTGTGTTTGTTTTCAGTAACCACAGGAGCGACAAGTGGTGAACGGAACAGATACACACGCAATAATGACTGAGTTAACGTCTTGAGTATAGTTCACTTTCTTATGTTTTCATTCTCTTTCACTTCGTTTTCTTAAATGTTTTTCTTAATTTTTGGAGAAAATGGCAGTGGAATTGCGCTGTGTAAATTTATTATCATTTATTAGTTCATTAGTATTTTTCAATTTATTTGCTTCTTCCTTTACTCGTTGTTTTCTTTTTTTTCCTTTTTTATTAATATAATCGATCTACTTTAGTTCATCGAAATTCTGCCTCGCAGAAGATCAGACTTAGGTTGTCGCACTCGCAGAACGGAAGCAGTGCGAAAAGTATATTTGCAGTTCAAAATGAGGAAGAACGGGTATACACGAACGACTGAAACAGACAAGGAATGGCTCAAATATGTGACGAGGAAGCAGCAGGTCGACGTCCATCCAGACATAAAGATGCGCGGCTGCAAGCACGGCGACGCCATTCTGCAACTTCAGATTTGTGTCGTTCGCACCACAATGAATGCGACAGGCTATGAGTAGCTCAAAGACGTCAGGTGACACGTATGATCAGCGTCAAACACGACTCTGTGCTCAGCAGTCACGCGATTACAATCACCTTGCATTCCGATGCAACCCAGCCAGTGACTATCGTTTGAGGCGGCATGTCCTCATCGGCACTGTGAGTACCGTGAGTCCTCATTGCAAAGCTCCGAAATTTAATGGAGAAACCGTAGTAAAGTGTTACGCCACTGGAAAAATTAAAATGCCTCAACCTGGAGAACCACTAGAGTCATTGCAAACTTTGCTATCCGAATATACTACCGAATCTAAACATTTCCTACCTAGCATTCGTAAATACAACTCAGGTCGGGTTGACAGAGGAGGTAGAGAAGATCCAAAGAAGAGCGGCGCGTTTCGTCACAGGGTTATTTGGTAAGCGTGACAGCGTTACGGAGATGTTTAGCAAACTCAAGTGGCAGACTCTGCAAGAGAGGCGCTCTGCATCGCTGTGTAGCTTGCTGTCCAGGTTTCGAGAGGGTTCGTTTCTGGATGAGGTATCGAATATATTGCTTCCCCCTACTTATACCTCCCGAGGAGATCACGACTATAAAATTAGAGAGATTCGAGCGGGCACGCAGGCTTTCCGGCAGTCGTTCTTTCCGCGAACCATACGCGACTGGAACAGAAACGGAGGTAATGATAGCGGCACGTAAAGTGATCTCAGCCATACACCGTTGGGTGGCTTGCGGAGTATAAATGTAGATGTAGACATTGTCAGATGACGTCTTTCGGTGAAGATAGTGTAACAGCCCTATTCATGTCAACTTTCAAAGAGAAAGGACAAATTTAACATAAAGCCGGCTCCGTGATTCCGTTCCAAAATGGTCAACATTAATTTCTTCAGACGTATTTCATCGATGACGGCAATGATGAATTGAATGCACGATGCGGAATTTGTATCTACGTAAAATGTTCCATCGTTTCCCAACTGCAAGAGCTTCCTCACGGAAAAAAAAGCAGTGCGTTTATTCAAAACTGCAATTGAGATTAAGCCATCTGATACACACAAAATTATTATTCATCCTGGAGAACATGTGTGAAGATTCAATGCACTAACAGTCAAAGAAATGGCAATTGTAGTAGTCAGAGATCGATTCCAAACCAGACATATTGTTGTTCATCTGAGAAACGATCATTTGACACATGTTGCAGAAACTCATCGGTCCTACGATGCTCCGCAATATTCAGTCATTTTCTGGGATCTTGCTAATGGATTCCACGTCAACATTAAGATGATGAATGCAGTCAGTGGCGACGAAACTAATAATAAATGCAGCTCAGTGAACTAATATCGATTAACGATTCGACAGAATGAAGACAATCACATTTTGAAATGCCGTCAGCTAGTTCACCAATACTTCGTAGATATGTAACCAAAAACTGGAAACAGACAGTTTGATATTTATCCATTTAAATGAGACTACGTTTTGTTCTGAACAGTGCAGTCATTTGAGAGATTCACTTGTAAATGACCCGTAATACAACTAACGTTGGGAACTAACGATTTTACTATCTTCATATACAAGCAGTCCTCGTCATATGTATGAGTACATTAAAGATGCAGTTGTGTACGTTCG
The DNA here is from genome assembly GCF_023864275.1 of Schistocerca cancellata. Lineage (NCBI taxonomy): Eukaryota > Metazoa > Arthropoda > Insecta > Orthoptera > Acrididae > Schistocerca > Schistocerca cancellata. Next base: position 1,098,540,031 of record NC_064626.1, on the reverse strand, counting down.
TCACTATGGGTGTCCAGACCTAATCATTATAATTACTTGCAACCCTGCTTGGAAAGATATACCACAGCTCTTACTTTCTGGACAATCAGTGGTGAAGAGACATGACTTCTCAGCACGTGTGTCCAGACAGAAGATGAAAAGGTTGATGGTAAAACATGATTTTTAGGTGTGAGAGCTGCTGGATGTTATCAGTGGAATTCCAAAAGAAAAGTCTTCCACAAACATATATCCGGCTTTGTAACAATATCACTTCAGACTAAATCGACGATGTAACAAGTGCTGAAATATCGGATGCCGTCGCCGATGCCGACGTCGACAAGAATTTGCATGAAGATGCGACGAAAAATATGATAAATGGACGGCGCGGTGCACTGAATCCAATTTCACCGTGGACTGTAGACGGAAAATGCACTAAGGGATATCCTCGATCATTAGCATCCAAGACAATTACGGGACGCGATGTACACTGGCTGGCCAAAATGAAAGCAAGAAACCGAACTTTTGCAGGGCTACATTTAGTTTACCCCAAAACAGTATAATCAAGTGATAGTAAAGTAGAAACAATACAGCCGGCCGGTGTGGCCGAGCGGTTCTAGGCGCTTCAGTCTGGAACCGCGCGGCCGCTACGGTCACAGGTTCGAATCCTGCCTCGGGCATGGATGTGTGTGATGTCCTTGGGTTAGTTAGGTTTAAGTAGTTCTAAGTTCTAGAGGACTGATGACCTCAGATGTTAAGTCCCATAGTACTCAGAACCATTTGAACCATGTTTTTAGAAACAATACAAAGACTACAGAACGTAAACAACTACAACACGCATAATGGTAGACAAATATTTTCTTCATTTTTCCAACTTAATGGATTTACACTCACAATCTGACATCTGGTCAATAAGCTAAGTATGGTGTGTGACCACCTCTGGCAGAAATACAGGCCTGACAAACGATGGGGCATGCTGTGAATGATGCCATCAATCTCATGTTGGGGCAATAACCCCCATTCTTCTTGTAGTACAGCTCGCAAATCTTAGAGAGTGGTTGGTAGATGCTGATGTGATGCCATCCATGTCCATAGTGCGTTCCAGACATGCTTTATGGGATTCAAATTGGGAGAGCAAGCAGGCCACACCATGCGTGCAGTATGTTTCATTTCCAAGAACACATCAACCACGCGTGTTCTATGAGGTCGAGCACTATCGTCCAGCAATACGAAGTCTGGGCCCATAGCACCTCGCAACAACTGCACCTGAGGTCCCAAGATGTCGTCATGATACCTGACAGCAGTTAAACCTCGCTGACTTAACCGTACAATTTCTTGAAGAGGTGTTCGAATGGGCAACATAATCCCTGCCCACTCCAGTAGGTACCAACGTCGATATCAGTCTCTTTCCAGAATCGTTGGGCCTCGAAATCGTTTTCCACGTTCCCTCCACATGCGAATGCGTCGGGAATCACTGTTCAGACTAAATCGGGACTCATTTGTGAAAAGAACATTGGCCCAATATTCAACTGTCCAGGTGGCATGTTGATGGCATGTTGACTACACCACTCTAGATGCTCCCTTCTGTGAAGACACGTCAAAGATACACATGCAGAAGGTCTCTGACAACAAAGTCCACGCTGTCAAAGCCTTCTCAACGCCGTTTGCCTTGATACAACACGTGCAGTGGCTGCTCCGAGGTCAGATTCCAGTTTCCGTACAGTATTATGACGGTGCTGAAGTGCCCTTACTGCCAAAATAACGGTTCTCTTCTGCTGTTACAAGTGATTGGCCCCGCCCTTGGTTTTGGATACAGTTTCGATCTCTATAAACTGTCACCAAATTCGAAAAACAACAGAACGATTCACATTAAGCCATTGGGCCACATCAGTTTGTCACTGTCCTGCTTCCATTCTTCCAGTAGCCCTCCACCACAGAGAGACTGGTAGGCGTCTTCTCTGTGCCATACTGCACAATATGGGTACAAAGCGATTGTTTATATGGGGCTACCTGGCAAACACTATCCTGTTTGATAAGTGCCCTGACATCATCATTGGAGTGGTTGTCTATTGACCAGAATGCCATCTTCGATGCAAGACACGATCGTATGGACATCTGTTGACAGTTTTTATGATTATATCGTGAATTAGACAAAGTATGGGGTAATAGTGAATTGTTGCTTTAATTTTGGACAGTTGTGTGTATCCTTTATATAGAAGAAGATCAGTAGAAGATGGTGACAGATTAGGAACCATACAAAAGCGAGATCGTCACATCGAACTGGAAACCGATGGATTGTTCAATATTCGCCTTTGTTCCCAAAAACACAGGAAGTGCACATCAAAGTGCAATACTGCTTACCCCCACTTTGGAAAACCTTGGCCTCACCCTTGACTGTCACCTCACATGGACTCGACATCTCCTTATCATCCAACGCAAAGCCCACGATAGACCCTGCCACCTGAAACTCCTGTCTGACTAGACATGGGAATTGCACCCTTCAACCATCCTTCTTACCTACAAACCCTTGATCTGCCCCATCCTTTGTTAAACCAGTGTTGCCTGTATCTCCACCCCTCCTAAATTCTATAAAACCCACCAAATCCTTGAACGCCTCATTTCCTGTATCCATCTTCAGTCCCCCATGACGATCCTATATGACCTCATCCCCTTCCCACATCTCCTCCTTTTCCTTGAACACCTCCGTATCCTCTACACCAATAGTCACCTCGATCCCCCTCACCCCCTGGTGTCTCCATTCCTCTCCACTCCCCACCTGCTGCCGCATCTTTACCGATGCGTCCCCTCCTCTCTCACAAATGGTTCAAATGGCTCTGAGCACTATGGGACTTAACATTTGAGGTCATGTCCCCTTGACTTATAACTACTTAAACCTAACTAACCTAAGGACATCATACACATTCATGTCTGAGGCAGGATTCAATGCCGCCCAGAGTGGCCGAGCGGTTCTAGGCACTACAGTCTGGAACCGCGCGCCCGCTACAGTCGCAGGTTCGAATCCTGCCTCGAGCATGGATGTGTGTGATGTCCTTAGGTTAGTAAGGTTTAAGTAGTTCTAAGTTCCAGGGGACTGATGACCTTCGAAGTTAAGTCCCATAGTGCTCAGAGCCATTTGAACCATTTGAACCAGGAATCGAACCTGCGACCATAGCAGCATCGCGGTTCCGAACTAAAGCTCCTAGAACCGCTCGGCCACAGCAGCCGTCTCTTCCTCCTTCCTCTCTCCATCTCCACACCCTCCACCTTCTCTTCCAAAGGAATTTCCACTGTCTCCCCATCCTGGATAATGGGCTTCTCCCCAATATGTATCCTTCCTTCCAACTCTGTCCCTCCTCTTCCCCTCCCTCCTCTCTTGGTCTCACTCTCTTTACCCTCCCTCCTCTGCTGTTTCCTCCCTCCTCCCCCTGTCCTTCTCCTTTCGATGTCCTTACGCCCCCTCCCCATCTCCTGCTCCTTGGTGTGCTATCGGCCCCACCTCTTCTCCCCTTCCAGCCCCTCTCCTCTGTCAACCCCCCTCCCCCTATCTCTCTTTCTCCCTCCTCTCCAGCCCCCCACCCCCCCTCCCTCTTGGCAGGCCATTCAAATTTTGGTGCAGTTAATTTGTTGTGTTTCAGTGCTCGCTGTGCATGTAACATTAGTGCAGTGTGTGCGCAGTGTCGTTGTCCCATACTGTGAACACCGTTTTTGATTGTGGTATTCGTGTCGCCAGAGTTAACATGCTACATCTTTATTCAGTGCCATTTTAGCTGTATATGGTTTTTATGTAAACATGCCTTGTCCCACTACCCCTTTTTCGTGTGTTTTAACTCCAGTCGCTTCCCCCATCTCATGTACACATTTCATCTTTTGTCCTCGTGGTATTTCATGTAATCTCTTGGCTGGAAAGCGGCGAATTGTGCCGGTGCCAGCCCACCCCTGCCCAGATGGGGCAGGGGAATGAAATGAAAATAAAGGGGGGGAAATGGAATACTGTACCTCTGTCTAATCGATCAAATAAATTTGTAAGTACGTGAATAAAGGCAGCGTCGTAGCACTTTTTAGCATGCAGTCGGGAAGAAGTGATACAAATGCGGTATGAGGTTGGAAGATACATAGGCGGCAATGAAGCTGTATGGCATATTCTTCCATTAACGTACATAAACGAAGTCACGCAGCAGGAAATCTAGAAAATGGACAGCGCGTCTATTTCACAACTGCAAACGTGCAACAAAATAGTCCTGAATCCATCGACAACAATGTTAAATACTTTCTTCACGTTACGTCAAAATGATGCGTTTGCAAAATAACTGTCGTATTTGGAAGTGCCTAAGTATTACACATGGAATGCGAGTAGAAAATCGTTTGAAAGACGCGGCGATGAGGGCCAGCTGAAGGACAACCTGACATAATCAAAGAAACTACGATAGGCAGACCGTAGACTGGGCCTCCCAGGATGAATACTTCTTTTTCGACTGTCATTGGTAAATGTTCCGGTGCAGCGTCTTTCCAGTTATTGAAAATTGGTGGCGTAACATAAGCCATTTTCCACAGTGCATGTCGAGCTCTGAATTTGATGGTGAGTGACCGACACCGAGATGTATAAATTAATGACGCATGCAGCATGTCACATCCAAATCAAATTCGTGTGTTGTTTGCAGTCATGTTGAGCGATTGCTGTCCTTTATCTCCAGCAGAGTAATGGGAAAAATATAAATCGCACATGGCTCAAGATATTTTATTTCGACTATGGGAAGAAAATTCAAAAATGAACATGAATTTCACAGCAGAAATCTACAACGAAACATTGATAAAAACTGAAGGTTCGTGATCAGAAAACGCAAGCAAAATTGTCAGTCAACTGTAAGTGGCATAGTCAAATAGACGTTATGCTGCTTCGTTCGACGTAAATTTGGTTCGTGAACAAAATTGCAACAGGGGTGATCTTTTGTCATACGTAAAATCAAATTCTTCGAAGCTAATGCTTGAGCAAAAGGCATTTATGATCAAATAATTAAAACTGTCAAGAGTGGGACTGGAGAAATCTTCTTCTTATATGCCCGAGGAGGAACTAGCAAAACATTCTTAATTAAACGGATTCTGGCAGCAGTGCGATCCCAAAATTATACAGCCTTAACCCTTGCGTCGTCTGGAATAACTGCGACATTGCTAACAGGTTGAAGGACTGCTCATTCTGATTTGGAATTTCCATTGAACATGGAATTTCATTTTAAATCCCATGTGCAACGTTTCCAAATCATCTGGCATAGTACGAGGGCAGTTCAATAAGTAATGCAACACATTTTTTTTCTGAAACAGGTGTTGCTTTATTCAGCATTGAAATACACCAGGTTATTCCCCTATCTTTTAGCTACACAACACTATTTTTCAACGTAATCTCCATTCAATGCTACGGCCTTACGCCACCTTGAAATGAGGGCCTGTATGCCTGCACGGTACCATTCCACTGGTCGATGTCGGAGCCAACGTCGTACTGCATCAATAACTTCTTCATCATCCGCGTAGTGCCTCCCACGGATTGCGTCCTTCATTGGGCCAAACATATGGAAATCCGACGGTGCGAGATCGGGGCTGTAGGGTGCACAGGAAGAACAGTCCACTGAAGTTTTGTGAGCTCCTCTCGGGTGCGAAGACTTGTGTGAGGTCTTGCGTTGTCATGAAGAAGGAGAAGTTCGTTCAGATTTTTGTGCCTACGAACACGCTGAAGTCGTTTCTTCAATTTCTGAAGAGTAGCACAATACACTTCAGAGTTGATCGTTTGACCACGGGGAAGGACATCGAACAGAATAACCCCTTCAGCGTCCCAGAAGACTGAGGGTATGGCTTTAAACTTTTTCTTGGTAGGGGAGTGGGTGTGGCGCCACTCCATTGATTGCCGTTTTGTTTCAGGTTCGAAGTGATGAACCCATGTTTCATCGCCTGTAACAATCTTTGACAAGAAATTGTCACCCTCAGCCACATGACGAGCAAGCAATTCCGCGCAGATGGTTCTCCTTTGCTCTTTATGGTGTTCGGTTAGACAACGAGGGACCCAGCGGGAACAAACCTTTGAATATCCCAACTGGTGAACAATTGTTACAGCACTACCAACAGAGATGTCAAGTTGAGCACTGAGTTGTTTGATGGTGATCCGTCGATCATCTCGAACGAGTGTGTTCGCACGCTCCGCCACTGCAGGAGTCACAGCTGTGCACGGCCGGCCCGCACGCGGGAGATCAGACAGTCTTGCTTGACCTTGCGGCGATGATGACACACGCTTTGACCAACGACTCACCGTGCTTTTGTCCACTGCCAGATCACCGTAGACATTCTGCAAGCGCCTATGAATATCTGAGATGCCCTGGTTTTCCGCCAAAAGAAACTCGACCGCTGCCCGTTGTTTGCAACGCACATCCGTTACAGACGCCATTTTAACAGCTCCGTACGGCGCTGCCACCTGTCGGAAGTCAATGAAACTATACGAGACGAAGCGGGAATGTTTGAAAATATTCCACAAGAAATTTCCGGTTTTTTCAACCAAAATTGGCCGAGAAAAAAAATGTGTTGCATTACTTATTGAACTGCCCTCGTATAATTGTTGCAGAAATGCAAACCTAATGTCACACAAAAAAATCCCTAGAGTCTCTTGATCGATCATTGCAAGATTTGCTTGAAAACACCAGACCTTTTGGGAACGCATTCATGTTGCTTGCAGGAGATTTTAGGCTGACACTAGCTATAATTTCGCTGTCGAAACCAGCGGACGAAATATATGCTTTCCTGAAATACTCTTTGTGGCGGCACGTGAAGACTTTGAAATTAATTACAAACATGCGTGTACGGCTGCAAAACGATCGATCATCTGAGGCATTCCACATCAGTTGTTGGTCTCGTTGATATGACCTCAGGAATAATTTGACTGACTCACAATTTCTGCAATTTAATGGCATCAGAACAAGACTTGGTTGAAAAAGTATTTCCCTATATTCAAGAAAATAAGTAGCAAAAGTGGATGAGTCAAAGACCTGTTCTTGCCGCCAAGAACATAAGCTTCTATGAACTAAACAACATTATTCAATCTAACATTCAAAGCGAGGCAGTGGCATTGGTCCGTCGACACTGTTGTGGAAGCAGATGAAGCGGTTAACTGTCCAAGAAAATTTGAAAATCATCTCGATCTCCCTGGAACTCCGCCGCTCATACTGCAACCGAAAATCGGTGTGCCAATTATCATGCTGCGAAACATCAACTAGCCAAAGCCTTGCAACGGCACACGGCTTGTAGCAAAAAAATTAATGAGCAGCATCATAGAAGCAACAATCTTGACAGAACCACTCGTAGATGAACATGTCCCCATTTACCGCATACCTGTATTTCCATTGGATATACCAATTCATCTGCTTAAGAGATTGCAAATCCTCATTCGACTGTCGTTTCCAATTACGATTAAGAAATATAACAGCTAATCTTCAGAAGCGTTCGGTTTACTTCTACAGATGGATTGGTTCTCTCGTGGACAATTACACTGAAGTGGCAAAGAAACTGGTATAAGCATGCGTATTCAGATACAGAGCTATGTAAAAAGGCAGAACATGGCGTTGCGTTTGGCAACGTCTATGTAAGACAAGTGTCTGGCGCAGTTGTTAGATCGGTTACAAAGCAAGTTACCAAGATTTAAGTGAGTTTGAACGTGGTGTTATAATTGGCTCACGAGCGATGGGACACTGCAACTTCTCCGAGGTAGCGATGAAGGGGGAATTTTCCCATACAACCATTTCAAGAGTATACCGTGAATATCAGGAGTCCGGTAAAACATCGAATCTCCGACATCGCAGCGCCAGGAGAAAGATCCTGCAAGAACGGCACCAACGACGACTGAAGAGAATCATTCAGCTTGACAGAAGTTCCCCAACTGCTGCAGATTTCAGTGCTGGCCCATCAACAAGTTTCATCATGATAACCATTCAGCGAAACATAATAGATATGAGCTTTTGGACCCGGCGGTCCACTCGTGTACCCTTGATGAATGCACGACACATAGATTTACGCCTCGCCTGGCCCGTCAACACCGACACTGGACTGTTGACAACTGGAAACATGTTACCTGGTCGGACGAGCCTCGTTTCAAATTGTATTGAATGGATGGACGTGTACGGGTATGGAGACAACCCAATGAATCCATGGACCCTATAGGAGACTTTTCAAGCTGGTGAAGGCTCAGGGATGGTGCGGGGCGTGTGCAGTTGGAGTGATATTGGACCTCCGGTGGGTCTAGATACGCCTCTGACAGGTGACGTAAGCACCCTGTCTGATGACCTGCGTCCATTCATGTCCGTTGTTTTTTCCGACGGATTTGGTCAATTCCAGCAGGACAATGCGACATCCCACACGTCCACAATTGCTACAGAATGGCTCCAGGAACACTCATCTGAGTTTAAACACTTCCGCTGGCCACCAAACTCGCCAGACATGAAGATTATTCAGCATAGCCGGGATGCCTTCCAACGTGCTGTCTAGGAGAGATCTCCACCCCCTACTACTATAATGGATTTATGGACAGCCCGGTAGGATTGGTGGTGTCAGTTCCCCCCATGCAATGTCGTGTTGCGGCTACGTGCTCGTCTGGGTCCTTCACTATATTAGGCAGGTGTACCAGGTTCTTTGGCTCTTCAGCTATACAGGTATGTTGCATTTTTAGAGTCGCCAAATGGAACAACAAAACTATTGTATAAGCACAATCATTTTGAAATTAAACATATTAGAAACGAAAGCTTTCTCTTTTCTTTCTTTTCTTTTTAACCTAAGTCATAGCAAAGCGTGGCCAGGTACAGCTAGTTGGCAATAAGAATTTTAATTACATAGAAGTAATTTACTACGGCGCCGATATAATCATTTTTTTAGCCTATAGTTGACTGCGCGCGTGAAATTTACAGTCTCTTGCGACAACTTTGATGAAGTAACTGGAATAAAAATTCATTTAAAACTCATAGCCTGAGTGTGCGTGCTCGATACATAAAATAGTTGGCTGACGTTTCGTCTTCGAACTGCGGAGATATCTTCGAAGGTAAAGCGATAACTGTTACTTCTGCGGAGAGGTAGGGGTTGTGGGGGGGGGGGGGGGGGGGAGTAGTCGGAGACGAAACATGAGGGAATAATTTTATATAACGACCACGGGCTCTCATCCAGGATGTTTTAACTGAAGTAAACACCGGACGTAACAGCCTACATTCTGAGAGAGCATTAAAGTGTCATGCATCAGTTGAAAAAAGAATAAAAAACAATGTTTACATGATCAATTCGTGTTGTCAAATACATCTCAACTTTACAGAGAGGCAAAATTTTGTTGCAGGAGGAGTCACTAATTTTCTTCACTATTTATGAAACAAAATCGCCTTCATCTCGTTCTGTTAACTGTTAGGACCGCTCACACCAACAGACCCTGGTGGTAGCTACATACCGATATTTTAGTATTAAATCTGAAGACACCTAATTCGGTGTAAACTGGTCATAACATTTCATAAAACGTGGTCTAGGCTGTTCTGTGCTTTACAGCTTTTCCACTTTTTCCTCTATACAAATACGTGTGACTCACGTCATCAGTGAACAGAAGAGCCGGCCGTGGTGATCGAGCGGTTCTAAGCGCTTCAGTCTGGCACCGCGCGAGCGCAACGGTTGCAGGTTCGAATCCTGCCTTGGGCATGGATGTGTGTGATGTCCTTAGGTTAGTTAGGTTTAAGCAGTTCTAAGTTCTAGGAAACTGATGACCTCAGATATTAAGTCCCATAGTGCTCAGAGCCATTTGAACCATTTTTTTTTTTAACAGAAGACAACATAACAGACAGAAATGTCGATGCTAAAACGTGGGCTGAATTAGCATTCTAGTAAATTTTATTACTATTGCAAATGTTGTTCAAAATATTTGGTAATTACCTCGTCGTCGTCACGATGTTAAACCCAAATCTTTTCTTCCTTCCATCAAAATATTCAGCTGCGCCTCAGCGTCCAGACGTTTTGTAAGACACAACATTCGTTTTGGCGAAATAGGAAGGAAAACATGAAAGTTTAACTGAAACACATTTTGGGTAGGCCAGGTAGAAACTAAACTCTTTTGGATCCTCTTTCCGGAATTATTTGAAAGAATTTCTCGACCTTTAGTAGTCACTCCAGGATCCTTGTAACACGGGATGTACAATGAGGTGATAAAGTCGTGGGATAACGATGTGCTCATATACAAATGGCGGTAGTACTGCGTACACAAGACACAAAAGGGCAGTGCATCGGCATACGTTTCACCTGTACTCGTATGATTCATGTGAAAAGATTTCCGACGTGATTATGGTCCCAAGACAGGAATTAACAGACTCTGAATGCGGAATGATAGTTGGAGCTAGACGCATGGGACATTCTGTCTTGAAAATTATTAGGGAAGTCAACATTCCGAGATCCCAGTGTCAAGAGTGTGCCGAGAATACCAGATCTGATGCATTACCTCTCACTACGGTCAAAGGAGTGGCGACAGCCTTCACTTAATGACCGTGAGCAGCGCCGTTTTCGTAGAGTTTTCAGTGCTGAAAGACAAGCAGCACTACGTGAAATAACCGCAGAAATCAATGTGGGACGTGCGACGAACGTATCCGTTTGGACAGTGCGCTGAAACAGCAGGCAACAGACGCGAGTGCCTTTGCTAACGGCACGACATCGCTTGCAGTGGCTGTCTTCGGCTCGTCACCATATCTTTTGGACCCTAGACGACTGATAAAATGTGGCCTGGTCAGATGAATCCCAATTTCAGTTGGTAAGAACTGATGGTGGGGTTCGAGTGTGACGCAGACCCCACGAAGTCATGGACCCAAGTTGTCAACAAGGAACTGTGCAAGTTGATGGTGGCTTCGTAATGGTGTGGGCTGTGTTAACATGGAATGGAATGGGTTCTCTGGTGCAACTGAACCGATCATTGACTGGAAATTTTTATGTTCAATTACTTGGAGACCATTTGCAGCCATTCATCTGCTCCATGTTCGCGAAAAACTATGGGTCTTTTGTGGATGGCCGGCAACTGTGAACGAGCGGTTCTAGGCGATTCAGTCCGGAACCGCACTGCTGCTACGGTCGCAGATTCGAATCCTGCCTCGGGCATGGACGTGTGTGATGTCCTTAGGTCAAAAATGGTCAAATGGTTCTGAGCACTATGGGACTTAACTTCTGAGGTCATCAGTCCCCTAGAACTTAGAACTACTTAAACCTAACTAACCTAAGGACACCACATACATCCATGCCCGAGGCAGGATTCGAACCTGCGACCGTAGCGGTTGCGCGATTCCATGCTGTAGCGCCTAGAACCACTCGACCACTCCGGTTGGCGATGTCCTTAGGTTAGTTAGGTTTAAGTAGTTCTAAGTCTAGAGGACTGATGACCTCAGATCTTAAGTCCCATAGTGCTTAGAGCGACTTGTTTTGTGAATGACGAAGCGCAATGTCGCGGGATCGCGATGGTTCGCGCCTGGTTTGAAGAACATTCTGGACAATCCGAGCGAATGATTTGGCCACGAAGATCGCCAGATGTGACTTACATGGAACAGTTGTGGGACGAAACTCAGATGTCAGTTCACGCACAAAGTTCTTCACCGGCAACACTTTCGCAATATTATGGACGTCCATGGATGCAGCAAGGTGCAATATTCACATGCACATTCACATGCAGTTATACTGATTTATGTCACCGCCCCTTCAATTAAAGGATTAAGAATAGATTCGTTCCTGGAAGCCGCATTTGTTCAGATACACAAACGAACTTCCTATAATGTTTGTGTCTTTGTTTCTCCAAGAACATCTACTCGTTTCAAGCGCTCTGTGTGTTTTTGATCTTGGGGAAACAGTTAGTGATTTATGTCCTCTAATACGATCAGAGAAATGATTACTTGCATCTACACTACAAAAAAGCCATAATTTGAATGTCGTAGAATTTACTGATCAAAGCGAGCAGCGTCTGACGTAATGCGTAGTACGTATTAGAAGCTAAAACGGCGATTTATTTCAGAAAAGAAAGCTGTTGGCCACAACTGATACCGAGAAATTTACAAAATAAGCAACTTTGGTTTTCCATAAGAGGTATTCACACATTTCCGCATAAAGAAACTTTAACAGCAACACTGTTAACTAACATAAAGCACAAAAAATGTGGCTCGGATGTTTTATACTCTGGTCTTAGATGCGGATAAAGTTTCAGATTTTCCTTTCACCATTTTATTTTGTAATTTAGCGCTTATCGATTTGGCGTTACACTTACGTTGTTGAGCAACAAGTACCAACATACCAAAAAAAAAAAGAATTCATTGATATCAATATCGTTCCTGAGTTAGTACGAGACCGTTTCATCTTGCCGTCGTATTTTGTCTTAGATGATGGTGAACATTGTGACTGCTTGTTTTCTTCTATTGTGCCTCGCGAAAATCACAGGAACTTTGTCACTGTTGTTCCCAATGCCATGTCTCTTGTTCCATGTTGTGGTTACGCTAGGCAGAAATCAGGCTATACGAGCTTCTGAACAGCAATTAACAACGAAGCGTTGATGGGTGTCTGCTCAGCACCCGGAAACTGCTGATATGAATGCATTGTGTAGCTATTGTCCCTCAACACTGGCTCAGTTAACGCTTGTCGCACATATCCGAGCACCAAGCGTGACGTATTTAGTGTTGCTGGCACGATACAAGTTATCCTTCGGTCAGCAAACACTCATATTGCAAATGGCGTCATCGGCGCTCTCTGTGTATTCTGTTATCGGTCCTTACCAAACGATTCCCTCTAGTTTAGAAACAGCGGGTGTAACACTATCTCTGAGTAAATGTTTCTGCGAAAGGACACTTATCGCGTTTTGAGTCATGGATTTCGGCGTGGTTGTTGCATCTCACCATAATTCCATATGTAAAACCATATCTAAAGTCAGTTTTCGATGCTCAGTTTTACCTTTAGCTCACTTTCCTGATATATTTTCTCTATTTATGTTTACTTTTTCTTATCGTAGTAAACTGATTTATTTTCATAATAGTTCAATTCCATAGTTGTAGAGTGGAACTCTCAAAGGTGTTAAGTGTCAAAATGTATATAATTGAGATTTTAGATCAGAAAGTGCTTTAAGCCAAAGCCATTTTCCTCTCAAAAGAGCTATTTCTCGGTTCATCGTCTGCGAGTTGCAACTGATGGCGACAGATGGTACTACTTCTTTTATGATCATGCCTGCCAGTACAGAGTCTAAAGAGAAGACACGTCCAGCACTTGAGATACGTGATTTTCATGTTAAACTTGATTATGTTAAATTTTGATATAAACTGAAACCATTATCTAGGTTAGGTATTATTAATGTGGTAATTCACATCTTTATAATTCATTTGTGCAGAAAATATGAAATGCATATTCCAGTGCGGAGAATTCAACAAAGATTCAGAACTGCACGTCTTCACTAAATTCTTGAACCTAGATCGTACAAGCCAGAAGAATTCTCTTATGCAGTATGTGTCTCTTCGAGAGGCTCAGATGCACCGAAAACATAATAACGAGAGTAAAGGTACCAGTAGGCGACAGTTTACTGCAACGTATCCTAGGTGGGGAAGGCAATTTGACGCAGGTTTGAAAAAACACATTCATGAACAAGTATAACGTAGGCCGCAAAAAACAGAAGTGATAATTTCTAAAAAGAAAAATGGCGATATAGTGTACATCGACAATAGTAAAACTAATCTGAGTTGACTAAGGTGACAAAAGCCACTCGGCAGCCATATGCACACGTACACATGGCGGTAGTGTCGTGTACACAAGGTATAAAAGGGAGCTGTCAGCGTCAGCGTCAGAGGAGCTATCATTTGTACTGAGATGATCCATGTGGAAGGGTTTCCGATGTGATTATAGCGGCACGATGGCGATTAACAGACTTTCAACGCTCAATGAGACTTGCTGCTAGACGCATGGGGCGTTACGTTTCAGAAACCGTTAAGGATTTCAATATCACGAGATACATAGTGGTGATAAACCAAATTTCAAGCATTACCTCTCACCACGGACAACGCAGTGGCCGAGCGTCTACATTCAACGACTGAGAGCAGCGGCTTTTGCACAGCGTTGCAGGGTTAACAAACAAAATCATTGAGGGATGTACGACGAACGTATCCGTTAGGACAGTGCGGTGTAATTTGGCGTTAATGGACTATGGCAGCAGGCGACTAATGCGAGTGCCTCTGCTTACAGCTCGACATCGCCTGCAGCGCCTCTCCTAGGCTCGTAACCATATCGATTGTACCCTAGACGAATGGAGGATAGTGAGATGCTCAGATACGCCCGTATTTCAGTTGGCGGGAGCTGATGGTATCGTCGGATTGTGGCGCACACTAACGAATCGATGGACGCAGGTTGTCAACAAAGCACTGTGCAAGTCAGTGGTGGCTGGTGGCTCCGTAATTGTATGGGCTGTGTTTATATGGATTGGACTGGGACCTCTGGTCCACATTAACGGATCATTGACTGGAAATAGTCATGTTCGGCTACCTAAAGACCAGTTGTAGCTATTCATGGAATTCATATTCCCAAAATTTTTTTATGGATGACGGTGCGCCATATCACCGATTTGAGGAACATTCTGGACAATTTGAGCGAATGATCTGGTCACCCAGATCGCCTGAAATAAATTCAGTAGATCATTTATGGGACACAATTGAGAGACCAGTTCGTGCATAAAATTCTCCACTGAAACACTTGCGCTATTATGGACCGCTCAGTTTTTCTGCAGGAGACTTCTAACGACTTATTGAGTTCATGCCACGTCTAGCTCTACTCCGGGCAAGAGGAGGAGCTTCGGCTCGATATTTGGATGTATAACTTCGGTTGTCTTAGTGCACACAGATGTTGACGAGTGTAGAGTAAAAACTCATGTTAATTAGTTTCAGAAGAATGGAATCCATTCCAGACTTGAGTATCCACAGACCGTCAGTTGCGTTTAATGAAATATTTCCAAACAACGAAGTTGGATGCACATACTGTAAGAAGATCTTTAAACAAAAATTTTCCTGAAGTGAAATCCCGTCGTCGCACGGTAGATAAATGGAAAACCTGCGACGAACTGCAATGTGAAATTCGAGGACAAAGCGCACAAATTGTACCTGCAAAAAAGGTGCTAGAATTGCACTGGTGTAAAGCACAGAGTACTGCAGACAAGACGAAAACCAAACGTGCTATTTCTCAAACAGCGGGAGGTAAAGTATCTACACTACTGGATTTTAAAATTGCTACACCAAGAAGAAATGCAGATGATAAACGGGTATTTATTGGACAAATATATTATACTAGAAGTCACATATTATTACCTTTTTACGGAATTTGGGTGTATAGTTCCTGAGAAATCAGTACCCAGAACAACCACCTCTGGCCGAAATAACAGCCTTGATACGCCTGGGCATTGAGTCAAACAGAGCTTGGATGGCATGTACAAGTACAGCCGCCCATGCAGCTTCAACACGATACCACAGTTCATCAAGAGTAGTGACTGGCGTATTATGACGAGCCATTGCTCGGCCACCATTGACCAGACGTTTTCAATTGGTGAGGGATCTGGAGAATGTGCTGGCCAGGGCAGCAGTCGAACATTTTCTGCATCCAGAAAGGCCCATACAGGACCTGCAACATGCGGTCGTGCATTGTCCTGCTGAAATGTAGGGTTTCGCAGGGATCGAATGTAGGGAAGAGCCACGGGTAGTAACACATCTGAAATGTAACGTCCACTGTTCAAAGTGCTGTCAATGCGAACAAGTGGTGAACGAGACGTGTAACCAATGGCACCCCATACCGTCACGTCGGGTGATACGCCAGTATGGCGATGACGAATACACGCTTCCAATCTGCGTCCACCGCGATGTCGCCAAACACGGATGCGACCATCATGATGCTGTAAACAGAACCTGGATTCATCCGAAAAAATGACATTTTGCCATTCGTGCACCCAGGCTCGTCGTTGAATACACCATCGTAAGCGCTCCTGTCTGTAATGCAGCGTGAAGGGTAACCGCAGCGATGGTCGCCGAGCTGATAGTCCGTGCTGCTGCAAACGTCGTCGAACTGTTCGTGCAGATGGTTGTTGTCTTGCAAACGTCCCCATCTGTTGACTCAGGGATCGAGACGTGGCTGCACGATCCGTTACAGCCACGCAGATAAGATGCCTGTCATTCCTACTGCTAATGATACGAGGCCGTTGGGATCCAGCACGGCGTTTCGTATTAAGCTCCTGAACTCACCGAATTCATATGCTGCTAACAGTCATTGGATCTCGACCAACACGAGCAGCAATGTCGCAATACGAAAAACCGCAATCGCGATAGGCTACAATCCGACCTTTACCAAAGTCGGAAACGTGATGGTTCGCATTTATCCTCCTTACACGAGGCATCACAACAACGTTTCATCAGGCAACGCCGGTCAACTGCTGTTTGTGAATGAGAAATTGGTTGGAAACTTTCCTCATGTCAGCACGTTGTAGGTGTCGCCACCGGCGCCAAACTTGTGTGAATGCTGTGAAAAGCTAATCATTTGCATATCACAGTATCTTCTTCCTGTCGGTTAAATTTCGCGTCTGTAGCACGTCATCTTCGTGGTGTAGCAATTTTAATGGTCAGTAGTGTACTATTTCTGCAGCAAGTACTTCATCTCCCTCGATCCACTTACTGATTATGTAATGTTTTATCGTCGTCAGTTGAGCTATTTTAACTTCTGCATCAGATTAGGTGACGCCCAGACTTCTTATATATGAGCCTGAGATTTGGACTGATTGTCTTGTCGCACGCGTTAGCACGAGCGTGATGTGTTTCCGGCTGCAGTCTTTAGACTGTTTTTTATTGTGTTACGCTTTAGATTTCGGTACATACCACGGACGATGAAGCTACAAGGTAAACATATTACAATGCTTAACACCGTGGACTGCCATTCCGAAAATTAAACTTGAAAATACGATATACATCGCCCGAGTAGCGTGTTTGGTGTGTGAACGGTACCCGGTGTATACAACACAAACTCTTTTGATGCGTATATTGGATTTCAAGTTCAATTTACAGACTAATATAATACTCTCGCGTTATGGAATGTCGCTTGAAAGGTGGCTACACTGAGCCACAGCGCCAGAGATCGCGCCAGAGAGTTTTGTCCTGCCGCCTCCACTGGCAGTGATTATTGAGAAGTAGCGGCAGGCATTTCTTGTCGAGAAGCGGTGGTAGGCGGTTCTTGTTCAGATGTAGTGTGAGTGTTTGTTCCATGTTTTATGCAGCTATTTGATGGGAGAGATAGCAGATGTTATTCTAAGCGAGATATTGTAATGATCAGAGTGCATTTCGTCAATATATATGAAGGTAACAAATTCCCTGTTTTTTCTTTTTATTATTTTTGTGTCTCAAATAATGCATCATTACAGGTTCAGTCAACAAAGCATCTGGCTTGTGTTCTTGTATTAGAGTGTAATTCTGGTTTTCTTGCGCAGTTATCCTATTTCTAATTTTTTTTAATTACTTCAACATAAATGGTACTTGAAATTTCTTGTCTTGTTGAAGAAGAACCGTGCCAGATGTGTACGTTGAGTCACACTTCCACACACAGAACAATTACACTTGTGCTTTGGTTTCGTAGGTTTTATAGTTGCTGGGGACTTAATTAATTAATTGTGTTAACAGGAAATTTTCATTTCATTCTTTGTTGTTGTTCTATGCAGTCAGATAGCGCAACAATTATTAGTCAGGGCCAGCCGTTTACGAGACTTGCGTAATCGGACTTACAGCTACTAAAAAATATTTGCATTTTAAATAATTAAGCCCCCATGCACGTGGCGACCGCTGCTTCGGATCGTCCCTTGGAATCTTCTGATTGTAAAAATAGTAGACAGTAGTATTGTTGTAGTAATCTGTAGTTCAGTAATTGTAGTCGATATTGCATGTGTAGATTTGGTAACTGAACATTTGTAGCTGTCTTGTCTTTCTACTAATGGTATTTTTGCAGAATTTAACTTTTGATGTCTTGTATACAGGTTTGATAATTTAGTGCAATTATTTCAATTGTTCGTTAATCGTGTTTGAGGGAAGCATATCGTGTGAATGGTATTGTTGGTGATAACGTGTTAAATTCTCCGTAATTTTCGTATTGTGACGAGTTTTGTATGTTTTGCAAATGATTACCCGATCGATGAAAAAGGTGAAAATGATGGATAGTCAGAATGACGAAATTGTTGACATGGCGAACTCGCCAACACAGGACAACAGTATCATGAATAATGGAGTTGAAAACAATTTAATAAGTCGGGAAGACAGTCCGGAACCAGTTCAAGGTTTTTCTCAATCAGAAAATTCACAGAATACGAGATTAACGATAGAAGATTCTGGAATAGTATCGAACACAGATAGCTTTACAGCCATGACGAAGGAAGCTGGTTTTGTGGGAAATGTTAGGGGCGAAAGGAATCTCGAACAAGTTAATATGGATCAGTTGATGAGTGCAATATTAAATTTTCGATCTGAATTTAAAACTGAGATGGGAACAATGGGATCACAGTTACGATCTGAATTAAAAACTGATATGGGAACAATGGAAACACGGTTTAGATCTGAATTAAAAACACAGATGGGAACAATGGAAACACGGTTAGATTCACTTGGATCACAGTTAGGACCTGAATTAAAAACAGAGATGGGAACTTTGGAAACACGGTTAGATTCACGAATAGGGACATGTTTCAAAAATATGAAAGATGAATTAAAGAAAGAAATCAGAGAAGAAGTACAACCGATTTTGAATGCTCACAATAACAGATTAGTTGCAGTAGAGATTAGACAAAGGGAACAGGATAGAGAACAGGAAGAAGGAGATCGCGTGATAGTACAGAAATTTTCAGAGTTAAATTTACAACGTGCACACGATAAGAAAGAAATATTTGAGAGAATCGAGGAATCCGTACCAAATGACAGATTAAATAACTTAACACAACAATATGAACAGTTAAATACCAAATGTGTCAATACTGAAACCCGAGTCGCGACACTTACGGAAGACGTAAATAAACAGAAAGAACAAATAGGTGATTTATCGGAAAGAGTTGAGGAGATTTCAGATAAATTGACAAGTCTTAGTTTAAATTGGGACAGAGATTCAGATGATACAGCACCATTGCCATTTGCAGAAACCGAAGAGTACCAGAACATAAATAAGCATGTTGAAAATCAGGGAAAATTTAATGATCGCGTTGAAAGGGAAGTTGAGGCATTACGAAAGCAAGTCAAACAGATCGAAGGCGAAATCGTAGGAAAAGATAGCAGAAGAAATTTAGAATCACGGATAGCAGAGGGCTTTGAAGAAAATAATTTGTTTCATTTACGGGATCCAACAAGAGCTCGCCAGGCGCGCGAACTTGACAATAATCAACATTGGGACTGGGACAGACGCGGTAGGTCTTTGTCGCCACGAGGCGAAAACTTTGACTATAAACACTTTTTGACTGTTCGGAAATTTAAGATCTTCCGCAATTCTAAGAATGACATACATCCATGTGCATGGTTAGATCAATTTATGTACGCACTCCCACCAAATTGGCCACTAAGTCACAAACTGGAATTTATGTGTGGATATTTAGAAAACGAACCGGCGACGCGGATGCGCGCACTCATTAGAGATTGTAATAATCTGAATGATTTTTATCATGCATTTCTATCGGCATATTGGTCCGAAAACACGCAAGACAGAGTCAAACACAGTCTTATTATGCAGCGTAATTTTAAACAGTCTGAGTTCCGCACGCCGGCAGAATATTTTGAAGACATGATTCGAAAGAATCAGTTCCTTTCCAACCCTTACAGCCCGACTGAATTAATTCGCATTTGTTTAACTAAGCTGCCACAATCCATAAGACAAATTGCTTTAGCTGGAAGATGTAAAGACGACATCGAGACTTTTAAGACTTTGTTGCAAGAACTTGAGTATGACAACGACGACGGGACTTCTTGTAACTTTTTCAGTAACAGTAATTACAATAGATTTTCAGAGAAAAGGGATAGTGATCGGAACGGGCGTTATATGGGTAACTTTGAGAATGACAGACGTAACAGACAGGACAATAGATACCAGCCTTATGACAATAACAGACGTTCTAACAGAAATTACACAGACAGTTATAATAACGGTAATTTGTACCGGAATGATCAATTATACGGAAACAGTAATCGGTATCATCAAGACAGAAATTATTCATACAATAATAGAAATTCTTACTACAGAAATAATCAGGGTAGTAGATACAACAATAATTTCAGAAGTGACAGTCGAAATTATACAAGAAGTAGTTATGCAGACAGACAGGAAAATAGAAATATTAATAACAGACACAACCAAGAATTTGCATCTAACAGACAGGAGGGACCTAATTGGCATCCTCCACGTGACAGAACTTCAGAGAGACAAGTTCAAATCGTAGAAATTGATCCGCGAAATGACGCGAATACTCAAAGATGTGAGGCAAACAATCGACAATGACTTGCAGCTTCGGCTTCTGGCAGCAATATAGACGGCTCAGAAAGTAAAGACACTACGACTTTACACTACGTACGCCTGGAAGACATGAGAGACATTTTGTTAGACGAAAAGGAAAATAATGTAGACGCATTTTTACATCCTGTTATTGAAGTATGTGTGGGTAAGAATAAGTTCACTGCAGTTTTTGATTCTGGGAGCCCATTGAATGTCATTAGTGAACCAGTTTTTCGTATATGTGTAAGAACTATTGCCTGTCCTGTGTTACCTGTTTCTAAAACAACAATTCGAGGAGCGATTTCAGGAAAAAGTGTGGAAGTCAAGCAACAGACCAACTTAAATTTCATTTGTCAAGGATACGAATTTTCTGCTAATTTTATTATTGTTCCATTACTCAGTACACAAATTATATTAGGTATGGAGTTTCTTAACGCACATAAGGCAATTTTGAACTTTAAAGAAGGAAGTGTAAATTTGACTGTTGCCGGAATGCCGAAATGTTTGAAATTTTTCGAGTGTTTAACAAGATCTGAGTCAGATACAAAATGTTTAAGGTTTCTTACTTCTGATGTTTTCGTTGAGCATTATGACGACAATGTGTTCATTCATGACAATGACAATAGATACAGAGACGCGATGGATGATATAATTAATAGCGAAGAATTAATTAATGAAAAGGTTAAGAAAGCTGAAGTGCCAGATGACTTTGCAAGTGAAGAGCTGCGCCAAATTTTGACTTCACATGCTACAGTGTTTAGTCATCACACAGGAACTATACAAGGCTTACAATATTTATTTAAAGTAAAAGAACACACACCATTTCGCGGGAAAACGTACGCTATTCCTTTGGCTTACAGAGACAAGGTTAAGAATGAACTTCAGTACATGTTAGATCAGGGCATTATTGAGCCTGCAGTCAGTCCTTATACTAGCCCATTACACGTTGTTATTAAAAAGGATGGGTCAATTCGTTTGGTTCTGGATTCCAGACAGATAAATAATATCATCATTCCTGAAACTGACCGCCCACAAAATTTAGATGAACTTCTTCAACATTTCCATGGAATTAAAGTTTTATCGACGATTGATATGCGCGCAAGTTTTTGGCAAATAGAACTCCACCCTGATTGTAGAAAATATACTGCCTTTTTAGCCTTTGGTAACTGTTACCAGTTTAGGAAATTATCGTTTGGACTTACGGTATCTTCAGCAGCATTCATTCGTAGCTTAAACGAAATTTTACCTGTTTATCTTCGTGACAATATTACTTCATATGTTGACGATATTCTTATTGCTAAACATTCTTGGAGTGAGCATAACAAAATTTTGGATTCATTATTACGTATTTTTGCAAGAGTTGGCATTACAGTGAACTTAGAAAAATCTGAATTTGGTCGTTCTCAGGTGAAATTTCTCGGTCACATTATTTCTACAGAAGGTATTCTTCCTGATCCAGAGAAATTAGACGCTATTCGTAATTATGCTGTTCCTACTACAAAACGTGATGTTCGTAGTTTCCTTGGTGTCTGTAATTTTCTTAGACGCTTTGTTAGATTGGACAATTTGGCCACACCTCGTTTATGTGAACTATCTGGAAAGAAATCTAATTGGTGTTGCGATGAGGAAGCTCAGTCAGAATTTGAACAACTCCGTGATGCTTCAGTTGCTGCTCCACTTCTTTCACATCCGGATTTATCTAAAGATTTTTGTTTGGCGACGGACTCTTCATACAAAGGCCTAGGTGCACACTTATTTCAAGAGACAGAAGAAGACGGCGTTGTAGTATTGAAAACTATTGCATTTGGAAGTCGTGTTCTCTCTAAATCAGAAAAGAATTATTCGATTACGGAACTTGAAGCTTTGGCTGTTGTTTGGGCTTTCACAAAATTTCGCACATTTTTGTTTGGCAGACATACTAAGGTTTACACCGATCATCGAGCTCTGGAATTTCTTATGTCAACAAAATTAACTCACGGCAGATTGTCACGATGGGCATTGTACTTACAGGAATTTGACTTTAGTATTGTTTACATACAGGGTTCTTCAAATATTGTTGCTGATGCTTTATCACGTGCACCTATGGGTTTGAAACAAAGTTCTGAAGAGGACTGCAAGGAAAACAATTATTGTTTGATGTATATTCAAGGTGTTGCGTTTGAGAACTTTATTTCGTCTTCGCTCCAGGACATCGCTAAGGAGCAAAATAAGGATCCAATCTGGAAGGACATTAAGGAGAAGTGGAGGAGAAAGGAAAGCGTAGCGATTAGACAGCATTATTTAGTTCGCAATGACATTTTGTTTAAACGAAAATCGGTCGACAACTCTGTTTGGTTAGTTTGTATTCCTGATGAGTGGGTTAATAAGCTGATTTGCTATACGCATTTGAGTTATGCACACTTTGGTCCCAGAAAATGCTTTCACAAATTACGAGAAAACTGCTACTTCAGTAATATGGAAAAACGCATTCGATCTGTTCTGGCCAAATGCAAATTATGTCAAAAGGCTAAGCCGCCAACAATTTCTCACAGAGCACCGTTGTTTCCTATCATTCCAGCGAAATTAAAGGACATGGCTGCAGTTGATTTGTTCGGTCCAGTGGTTCGTTCTACTAATGGTTTTGCGTACATGTTCGTAGCAGTAGAGTTGACATCAAAATATGTGTGTTTTACACCGTTACGCAAAGCAACAGCTCGTTCAGTATCTAATGCTTTCATCAAACATTTTCTTAAGGAAGTGGGTCATGTTGATAAGGTTATATCAGATAATGGATCACAGTTTCGTTCTAAAATTTGGCTTCGTACTCTACAGCATCGTAAAATTAAACCGATTTTCATTTCACTTTTTCACCCCCAATCTAACGCTTCAGAGAGATGGATGAAGAATATCAATAAATTGTGTCGTCTTTATTGTCATCAGAATCACAGAACGTGGGATCAGTATCTTCATATTTTTCAAAACATTCTGAATGAACTTCCTAATGACTCAACTTCTTTACCACCTATACTGATATTAAAAAATAAAGCACCGACAAATCGCATTTCTGAAATCGTTCCTTTTCCGCCTTCACGGAAACTGCGCCATTCTGAAGTTGTGAACCTGGCTCTGCAAAATATTGCCTCTGCGGCTGCTAGAAGAGAGAAATCAGCTAAGCATCCTGGTCGTTTAAAAATCTTGTCAGTTGGTCAAAAGGTGTTAATTAAGTCTCATCGTTTGTCTCACAAAGGAAAAGGCTTGTGTCGGAAATTTTTTCTGCTTTATAACTGTCCATATAGAATTCGCAAAATTATTCATGATAACACTGTCGAAGTAGAAACTCTTAAATCTCGACGCTCTAAGGGAATACATCATATATCAAACGTTAAAATTTTTGTGGAATGACATACTTTCGAGAAACCAACAGTTTACGTAAACATGCAGAGAATACAAGGATACCGCGCTGTGTTTCGGCGGCGGCATATACTCAAAGCAACAGTCAAGTCTGCGCGCCGCACAGGGCAGTCGTTGACCGCAAACAATTGCTTCCTACGTCACGCGCCTACAGCTGATCGAGGGCTCAGTACAAATGCACTGACAGCCGTAAACAAATACACAGTTTAATTCTCCGATTAAATTCAGTATAAAGCTATAGTGACTTGATGAATTATGTTATTAACATTCAGTATTTTTCAGGATACGGTTCTATAAAATATTTAAGAACTTCAGGTAAATTCTGTGTGTCTCCGACGTTAGGACGACTTGCTATCGAGAAATTTTCAGGAAGAATGTAATTTCCAAGAAGAAACTAATAAACTACAAAAAAAAGGTAACTGTTAATTGAGTTCATTTTTCAGGTAACGTATTTCCACTTAGGTACGTACTTTAGACGTAATTTGCTGCTCGCGATTACGTGATTCATACTTTCTGGTAATTTCATGTTCTATGAATTTACTTGTGAAGCGACGTGCTTGCGTACGTTAACTGATTTTGACAATGATTATTAATGAACTGGGTTGTAACTTGTGTATATTATGCATCGCTTGGCTGCACTGCTTTTTCACTGATGTCATATTTTTTTAATTATGTGCCTACTGTGTTTATTTATTTATAAATTATAATTGTCACCTGATTAATTGTGCTGATGTGGTTAGGTATGTAAGTTATATTTTGTGATTTATCTGCTTGCGCCTTCATGTTTATTTATTAAGATTACATATGAACATTTATTTGCTTACGCTGATACGATGTTAATGACCCGTTTATTATGTAAGATACATATTTGCTTCATTGCGTATGGATTGCATATTTATACATTTCTGTTTGTCGTCACAACTACTCTTTAATTTGGTATATAGCAATGCTGATGTACAGTGTACGAACATAGAGTTTAGGTTACACTATGGTATTAGTTACAGATTGTTCGGTTGGCAGAGCCTCGTTGTAAGAATTGTGCTGCATCCACTTGTTGACATTCTGTTCTCTACTGGTATATTTACTCGCTATTGCTTGTTTTGCTTACGCTCAGTGCCTTATATTTTTAACCCTGCTGTTCTGTTCACTTTTACTTGACATATATACTGTTCGGGTCAATATGACCCGACATATCAAAATGCTTTAGAAACATAAATTTTGGTACAGTTTTAGCTATCGACATTGTTGTTCTATTCCAGTACCTTGTTAGTAATAATAATAATAATAATAATAATAATAATAATGGTAATAATAATAATAATAACAATGCATACAACTTTATTGAGGGATATTTTTCATTTAAATATGCACATAAATTTGAAACAACAGACAGTTTCCATTACAGGCATTCAACTTAGAAAGCACTACAGTTTTTCCATACTTCTATTCTTATTGTTGACAGTTTAGACGTAAGTATTGACATTTTCTAACAACAGACAGTTGTCATTACAGATATTCATCTTAGAGCACACTACAGTACAGAACACACTACAGTTTTTTTATTACATTCCAACATAGAAAGCACTACAACTTTAGAATCCTCTCTTCTTACTGATTGTAGTTTAGGCACAAGTATTCACATAAATTTGAAACAACAGAATTTTCAATACAATCATCTTATAAAATACTACAGTTCTTTTCTTACTGCTTGCACTGTGGACACAAGTAGGTTACATGTTTCTTGCAAATATGTTTACTACATTTTCCACACACCATGTTTGTTTTATTGTCATTACTTGATGGACAGAACTTACAGCGTGCACGTTTTGTAGATTTTCTTGTTGTTACCGATTCTGACACACCACCCACATCATTCGGGTTTTGGATGCTTGTGACCATTCTCAAAGAATCTTCTGTTCTTGGGAAATGCGTTCTTGATGCAATATGTTCTTTTATCAGTGACTTTCCAAGTTCCTCCAAGAATATTCTCCTTCTAGTCAATTTGCTTGCATTCCAATTAGGGTCAACCGAAATCCACAAAGCGTATGCATTATAAGCAGAAACATCAAGAATATTGTAGAAAACTATCATTGGCCACCTATTACTTTTTCGTTTGCATGTATATGTACCTAATAACTGATCAAGCGTGTCTACAGCACCTTTGGTTGAATTATAGTCCAAAATCATTTTTGGCTTCTTATCAGCCCTGTCACTGATTTCCGCATCATGGTGGAGAGTGCTCATAAGTACAACATTCTTGTGTCTCTTAGGAATATAATTAACCACAGTAGTGTCATTTGTGAAGTAAAATGAAGAGCTGTGTACCTCCTTGTTGGTCATTTTGTGTGGAAGCTCCGGCTTATTTTTCCGTATAGTTCCCAACATAGTCAATTTCCTTTTCAGAAGCAGCTGCCCCAAATTGTACGACGTAAAAAAGTTGTCACACGTGATATTCTGACCACGTAACTCAGAAGTGAGATCAGATACCACCCTCATTCCCTGATTTCTTTCTGGTGCCGCTCCACTCACCTTTCCTGTATAAATTTGGGCTTTCAGTACGTATGAAGTTTTGCTGTCACACATGGTCCATATTTTGATCCCATATTTTGCCGGTTTACTTGGGATATACTGCTTGAATGGACAGCGACCTCTAAATGCTACTAACTGCTCGTCAACAGTAACATTTTCTCCTGGATTATACAGTTTAGGAAGGACCTCTACCCACTTCTCCCAAATACTACGAATTGCGGCAAGTTTGTCAGTACGTCGTCTTTCCTCTCTAGTAGATTTCTTGTCAAATCGCAGGACACGTGATATCTTACAGAATGTTTCATGAGACATGGTTGCTCGAAATATGTTTCGCCCAGTATCTTTATCCCACAAACTTTTTGTAGACTCCCCATGAGATCGATATACACCCGCTAGGAGTAAGAGTCCTAAGTATGCATGGAAAACAGAACCATCAATATCTGTCCACTGTTCACCATAAACTCGCTGCCCTTCAATATTTGTCATCTCTATTATTTCATTTTGAAGCGCTGTGTGAAATACTGCTTCAAATGAACATTTTACATCAGATATTCTGCTGACTGCATACCTGGTAACTCCTGGGGTACTCTTGATGATGTTCGAAGCTGGTAGGCGACCATGTTGTGCTGGTGGATGCAACTGCCATTCTATATTCCCATTTTTAGAAAGAAAAGTCTCTACACTATTTTGTATGGGCTGTGGACTGTCGTAACTGTCATCGGAACACTCGCTTTCAGATGCATTGCTGATGTGATCTTCAAACTCAGAAAGTGATCCTTCATCTGGTGAGGCATTTACTATTTCTTCCAACTCACGATCATTCAATGGTCTCATCGCCATGGTGTCACAAGTCAAACTGGGCAGAAACAAAGCATTCCAATTATTGAGAACTGCCAATTATTATTTCCTGGGGAAAGCAACAAACAAGCCCATTGTTGTGAACGCATGGAGCTTTAGGTGATTGTTGAGAGTAAGTTGGAATGATGCAGTCACTATTCCCACACAACACAACAAAAATAATTTTCGCCATTTCCAGATTTTAGAAATAAATACGAGTTACACTAAACATATTTGTGTCGGGTCATTATGACCCGAACATTACATATGCAACTATTACAGTTGAAGCCCAAACTTCTTAAACTTTTTTAAAACCTTTTAAAACACATGCTGCTCATCCATTTTCAGACAAAGTCACAAAGTTTCATAAATATATATTGGTATTTACATAATGTAAAATAACGTTCATATTCGTTTCGGGTCATATAGACCCGAACAGAACAGCAGGGTTAAGATAGGAAAATGAACTGCTATAATTCGACGAACGACATTAGTACAAGAAACTTCATAGAAGTCACATGAGCTGGAGGTTTTATGGAAGCTGTATAAATTTATGCTAATAGGAAGGAAGCTAACGACATGACATACCAAAACTAGGTTTAGACCATTGACAGTTATTACACTGCATTTTTCGTGAGCAACTGAAATAGGAAGTGACACTTGACACAAGAAATACTCCACATGTTTGCTTCCGTTTGCCATAATTCTTGAAGTGGTGTACACACTGTGAAATATTATGATCATTCACACTCCGTAATCGTACTTAATTACTGAGAGTTATTCGAACTAAGTCTGTTAGAGGTCATGTATGCATTTCTTTTATTTAATGATGGACATAAGATTTGGGTCAGATGGATTACACAGAGGTTGTGTGTTGACAGTGTGTCTTCGGATTGTATAGGATGATGAGGTTTGCATTAGGATTTTATCTGTACTTGTTCGAGGAGACTGACTAGAGGAAAGAGTTGTTATGGAAGTGAAATGATATTGGTAATAAGGTTTATATGTATTGACGTATTGAAGAGGAATTATTGAGGTATTATTGAGATTATATGAAGTTGATGATTATTGGAGTTTTTGTGGACAAGAGGTAAGGTAAATGCTATTAATGATAAGGTTATATGTATCGACGTAAGAGGTATTGTTGAAGTATTGAGATTATGTGATGCTAATGATTATTGGAGTTTTGGTGGATAAGAGGTAAAGTAAGTGAGGTGCATTTTTTTTTTTTGTTGGTCTATATGGAACAAGGAGGATGAAGATAGTAGACTAGAACACTAAAGTGGAAGGAAGATTGTCTACACACACTTTGTTAAATCACTAAGCAGTATGTACTTTTTTTTTTGAGATAGGAAGCATTTGCATATCTTGGCACACTGACAGTTGTTCAGCAACCGTACATTTTGATCTGGCTTGGCAAACATTGGTCTTGACATGATGACTATGACGTTGACTTAACTATTATTGACTGTTATACATTGCTGCCACTACTACTTGATACACATGATGAACATAAAATTTTGGACAGAATTCCATTTACACAGTTAACACTATTCAATTACACAGTAGTACTTAATGTGGATGAAAGATGAGTGAGTGTGTTTTGTGTGTTTTCCTTTCCTAATCCTACCCACCTATCTCCTAAATATTATTTTATTTGTTTGTAGTGGCTTGCACTGACACCCATAAATATTATAGGTTTACTGATATTTGAGTATTTGTAATAGTAATATGACAATTATCTGATATCATTTGTGTGTTTATTAGAATTTGTATGTTTAGTGTAAGAGCATTGTAAAAGCATTTGTATGTGTATTCAAACTATTGTTCATGCTTGAACTGTCTGATTAGTGATGGTGAATATTATGAACTGTTACCTGCACTTTTCAACGTGATGTGTGACACTTAGAAATGTTTAATTTCTGCTGATGAACTGTGTGATCAGTGATAGTAAATATTATGGACTGTTACTTGTACTTTTTCTACATGATTGGTGCCAATAGGACATGTTTACTTTCTGCTTATAAACTTTGATGAACAGTGTGATCAGTGATAGTAAATATTATGGACTGTTACTTGTACTTTTTCTACATGATTGGTGCCACTAGGACATGTTTAATTTTTGCTTATAAACTCTGATGAACAGTGTGATCAGTGATAGTGAATATTATGGACTGCTTTCTGCACCTGTTCCACAATGCTGGGTGCCACTGATGGACTGCTTCTACTGAAATGATGTCACCTGTTGGTGTCTGCACCTGTTCCACAATGCTGGGTGCCACTGATGGACTGCTTCTACTGAAATGATGTCACCTGATGGTGTCTGCACCTGTTCCACAATGCTGGGTGCCACTGATGTACTGCTTCTACTGAGATGATGTCACTTGTTGCGGTAGCACCTGTTCCACAATGCTGGGTGCCACTGATGAACTGCTTCTACTGAAATGATGTCACCTGATGGTGTCTGCACCTACTCAACATTGCTGGGTGCCACTGATGAACTGCTTCTGGTGAAATGATGTCACCTGATGCTGTCTGCACCTGTTCCACAATGCTGGGTGCCACTGATGGACTGCTTCTACTGAAATGATGTCACCTGATGGTGTCTGCACCTGTTCCACAATGCTGGGTGCCACTGATGGACTGCTTCTACTGAGATGATGTCACTTGTTGCGGTAGCACCTGTTCCACAGTGCTGGGTGCCACTGATGAACTGCTTCTACTGAAATGATGTCACCTGATGGTGTCTGCACCTACTCAACATTGCTGGGTGCCACTGATGAACTGCTTCTGGTGAAATGATGTCACCTGATGCTGTCTGCACCTGTTCCACAATGCTGGGTGTCACTGATGGACTGCTTCTACTGAGATGATGTCACTTGTTGCTGTAGCACCTATTCAGCATTGCTGGGTGCTACTGCTGGAACTGTCAACTACTTGTTGTGAAAGCATTTTATGTGAATATTTGTATAAACTGATTTTTTGTGTATTACTGTTTATGAAAAGTTATGAGACTCTTACCTGCACATATTCATCATTGCTGACGCTATCGATTGAATTGTTTAACCACATGACATTTGTGGTAACTATTATGTAAAGTCATATGTATGAAAGAATTTGTATTCCTTACTGTATTTTATATATTAGGCTATTGTAAGGTCAGTGCAAAGCCAAAATTTTATCTAGTTATATGATATTTACGTATTAATATTATCTTTTATTTTTGTCTGTATTTTTTTGACGAATTTGGTGGTATTTTCACCACCAATGCTGGCAAAAATACCATCAAATTCTAGCCCGTGGAGGAAGGGCATATGAAAGGTGGCTACACTGAGCCACAGCGCCAGAGATCGCGCCAGAGAGTTTTGTTCCGCCGCCTCCACTGGCAGTGATTATTGAGAAGTAGCGGCAGGCAGTTCTTGTCGAGAAGCGGTGGTAGGCGGTTCTTGTTCAGATGTAGTGTGAGTGTTTGTTCCATGTTTTATGCAGCTATTTGATGGGAGAGATAGCAGATGTTATTCTAATCGAGATATTGTAATGATCAGAGTGCATTTCGTCAATATATATGAAGGTAACAAATTCCCTGTTTTTTCTTTTTATTATTTTTGTGTCTCAAATAATGCACCATTACAGGTTCAGTCAACAAAGCATCTGGCTTGTGTTCTTGTATTAGAGTGTAATTCTGGTTTTCTTGCGCAATTATCCTATTTCTAATTTTTTTTAATTACTTCAATATAAATGGTACTTGAAATTTCTTGTCTTGTAGAAGAAGAACCGTGCCAGATGTGTACGTTGAGTCACACTTCCACACACAGAACAATTACACTTGTGCTTTGGTTTCGTAGGTTTTATAGTTGCTGGGGACTTAATTAATTAATTGTGTTAACAGGAAATTTTCATTTCATTCTTTGTTGTTGTTCTATGCAGTCAGATAGCGTAACAATTATTAGTCAGGGCCAGCCGTTTACGAGACTTGCGTAATCGGACTTACAGCTACTAAAAAATATTTGCATTTTAAATAATTAAGCCCCCATGCACGCTTCATAATGTCAACCTGAAAGATATGATGTGTGGACAGTGCAGCAATTCGTCCGCGGAATGGACGGATTTTGCTCAGCAGAGTTATCTGTGAACTTAATGAACATGTAGCATAATGGTTCAAATGACTCTGAGCACTATGCGACTTAACTTCTGAGGTCATCAGTCGCCTAGAACTTAGAACTAATTAAACCTACCTAACCTAAGGACATCACACAAATCCATGCCCGAGGCAGGATTCGAACCTGCGACCGTAGCGGTCGCTCGGCTCCAAACTGTAGCGCCTAGAACCGCCCGGCCACTCCGGCCGGCCATACAGCTTATAGTGACCGTGCTATACCTTATTGGGTTGCAAGCTAATAAGACGAAAGCTGCCTATAAGGACTGTGAAGAGAGAGTTATATCGAGCTGAATGCTTTCTAAGAACAATGCTGGCAGTGACATTGGCGTAACAGAGTTAACGTCTTAGCACGGAACAGCATTTCGTGTTATAGTAATAGCAACACTTTAATTTTGGAACCGTGAAGTATAAGGCATCCAGAAGCCCTGTATTACACGAGGCAGTCCCTTTTTTGAGTCTCTGTCCCGTTTTTCTCAAGCTACAACGGGAAGCCAAAACGTCCGTTTTTGTGGCAGTTAGTTATCGACATAAAACGCCGTTTAACTATAGTTCTTAAAAATTCGAAAGTCTTATTTTGCATCACTTTGATGACAAATTTAACGGTACTAACAACTGACAAAGAAAACCACTGTTTATATTATGGATCTACGGTACAAATACACCTGAAACCATGTGGAGACTTCGCTCCGATAAGTACAGTTGCGGACGACAATTGAACTGCGCTGGTTTGCTCTGTCAGCTAACATCTACATCTACATCTACATCTACAGAGGGTTCTTCGAACCACCTTCACAATAAATCTCCATTATTACTCTCTCGAACAACGCGCGGAAAAAAGAAAACCTGTATCTTTCTGTGCGAGCTCTGATTTTCCTTATGTTATTATGATGATCGTTTCTTCTTATGTAGGTCGCATTCGGAGGAGAAGGTTGGTGATTGAAATTTCTCGAGAAGATCTCGCCTCAACGAGAAACGTCCTGTATCAAAAGTACAAAAAGTGCTACCCTTCTTTGAGCTTTTTCAATGTACTCCGTCAGTCCTACCTGGTAAGGATCCCACACCGCGCAGCAGTATTCTAAAAATCTTTGGTTCGCCTTCCCCACAACGTTTTCTATAAGGTGTTTTCAATTTAAGGTGTTCGTAATTGTAATTCCTAGGTAATTAGTTGAATTTACGGTCTTCATATTTGATTGATTTATCTTGGAACCGAAGTTTAAAGGATTCTTTTTAGCATTTAGCAAAATTTGCGAAAGATACCACCATCAACGACAGCCGCCTTACGTAAGGGTCAGAGCACTGGTCTTGTAAACCAGGGGTCTTGAGTTCGATTCTTACAGGGAGCAGCACAATTTTAAATGGGCCGATGTAATGCTTTGAACCGAAAATTTCAAATTAGCGTGTCTTTTCAGGCCTGAGCCAAGATCACAGATGATGATAGACGAAAGACGGCAGCACCTCGTCTGTCATCGCTGTAGACCTCAGTGGTAGCGAATTGTTGTGGCAGAGTAAATCTTTGTACGCATTTTCTAAGCTCTGAAATGTATTTTTCTCGAGGGCTGTGGCGATCGCAAAGAACTGTACACTGCAACAGCCTCCTTAGCTCAGGGGCAGAGCACTAGTCTTGTAAACCAGGGATTTAAATATTTCATATTTAGATTCAACTGCCAATTTTGGTACTATGCGGATATCTTTTCTGAATCGTTGCGCAAGGTTTTTGATTTTATGGTGACTTTACTAGGCGGTAGACGGCAGCACCATCTGCAAACAACTTCAAGAGTGTTGTTGGGACTGTCTCCTAAATCGTTTATATGGAGAAGGAACTGCAGAGGGCCTATAGAACTACCTTGGGGAACGCCAGAAATCACTTCTGTTTTACTAATTGACTTTCCGTCCATTACTACGAACTGGGATCTCTCTGACAGGATATCAAGATTGCAGCCGCTTAACTGAGACGAGAAACCATAAGCACGCAATATGATTACAAATCTCGCTTGTGAGGTAAGGTGTCGAAAGCGTTCTGGAAATCTAGAAATACGGAATCAGTTTGAAATCCCTTGTCGATAGTATACAACATTTCGTGTGGGTAAAGAGCTCGTTGTGTTTCACGAGAACGATGTTTCCTAAATCGGTGTTGACTGTGCGTCAATAGGCAGTTCTCTTCGAGGTGATTCATAAAATTCGAACACAATATACCTTCCAAAATCTTGTTGCACATCGACCTTAATGATAAGGGCCTATGATTTGGTGGATTACTTCTATTGCCTTTATTGAATAGTGATGTGACCTGTGTAGCTTTCCAGTCTTCGAGTACGGATCTTTCGTAGAGCAAGCGATTGTATGTTATTGCTAAGTATACTCTGAAAGGAACCTCATTGGCATACAGTCTGGACCGGAAGACTTGCTTTCATTAACTGATTTAAGTTTCTTCACTGTTCCGAGGATATCTGCTTCTAAGTTACTCATGTTG
The DNA here is from genome assembly GCF_023864275.1 of Schistocerca cancellata. NCBI lineage: Eukaryota > Metazoa > Arthropoda > Insecta > Orthoptera > Acrididae > Schistocerca > Schistocerca cancellata. The sequence goes on along the minus strand of NC_064626.1, from coordinate 1,098,506,144 downwards.
ACATCTGTTCTTGATTCGAATTCTGGAATATTTACTTCGTCTTCTTTGGTGAAGGAATTTCGGAAGGTTGTGCTTAGTAACTCTGCTTTAGCAGCACTGTCATCGACAGTATTTCCATTGTTATCGTAACCGCTCGTGTTTGATGTGAATGTCACCAACAATAATGAAAACTATTAACGCATATCATTGAGTGTGGGTCTAAAGAAATTCATTGAGATTGTGACTTTAGCTGAAGACAGTGCTGTGTTCTGCATTTGTGAAATAATAAAATACAGGAAACATTTGTCAACTGTGAGTGCTAAAATGCTTGAAGTTAATAACAAGCCACTCCCGAAAACGAAGAGTGTTTTTAATAATGACCTACAAAAGGAAAACACATTTTCACTTGAGCTCCCGAGGCCCACTGCACGGCGTCCATGGAGACGAGGCGCTCGCCGGACTTAAGTTTTCTAGTGACTTAGTAACTATGAACCGCATTTTTAAAATGTGACTACGTCTATTGAGGCTGTTTTAGTTTTATTTCTAAACCATGCCCTCGTAGACATATAGAATCAGGTATATCTTCTGAAGAAGTCTCAATTACTTGGGCTGAAACCTAGGTAAAGGTTGGTTTCATTACCACAATCGAGGCTCGTAGTTTCTTATATATTAGAATAAACATACCTGTACGTTAAAAACTATTTCTGATCCAGATGTTCGATGTAATAACTATGCATCTACTTTCGGCATTAGCCATGGGGCGCAATAGGAGATATCACATACAAACAGCGAAAACCACAACCGAATGATGCGTGCAAGTGCTTCTTCCAGCATTGTATTCACTAATTTTTGAAAAGCGAAAGTTTTGGTGATAAGGTGAAAGGTGGCTACACTGAGTCACAGCGCGAGAGATTGCGCCAAAGAGTATCATTCCGCCGCCTCCACTGGCGCAGTTGTTCAGAGAATGTCGAGGGCAGTTGTAGTTCAGATGTTGTCGTGAGCAGTTTTGTGGCGGGGTTCGTAGCGACAAACACTTCGCTGTAGAAACGGCTTACGAAGTCACCGCCACACTTTTAATAGCGGGCCGACCGGTCCGCTGGAACAGTGAACAGAAAGATGAAAACCCAAACACTCTGATTAAATAAAAGTCGGTACTTATCTTTATTAACGAAGATACAGAAACACAGTAGTGAACTCCGTGTCTACAGAAATCTGTCTAGTTCGAGTCGGAGCGGCTAGGTCAGCGTCGGCTGACGACAAACAACAACTCTGCTGCGATGAACACACAACTGACTAGCAAGTACACAAATCGGTGGCGAGTATACAACTGAGCGGCGAATACAGAACTGTCCTAGCGCTCGCGACTCCAGCACTTAAGAAGCCAGAAGCCAGCGGTGGCGCGTGCAGACTTGCAGCGATTTCCTGTATCGCTGGCGCTGCTTATGCGGACGGCGTCCGGACTTTGATGCTGCCAACCTTTTGGCAGCGGGCTCGGTTGGCATTACTGGCTAGGATATAACAAGCAGTGCTTGTTGAGAGGATGTCGAGCGCAAAGGATAAGACATTAACAGCTGTTGAGGGACTCTTCGAGTACCATTCGCTTATCATACTGTCCACAATAACCAGTCTTTCAGATCAATGGACCATACTGCTAAACTTATCCAACGTACTTTTGAACAAAAATTTACTTGTGATCGTAGCAAAAAGGAGGCAATTTTTCAATCCCACTAACAAATTTGTCAACTAGAATCCGATTTACAGAAAGCTAATTTTATTTCAGTAATGACAGATGCATCATACCATAAGGACGTAAAAATATTTTCATTGTTGCTAGATAGATTAATCCCAAAGAGGCCATTCAAGTTAAAATGTTAGATCTGACATCTTTGCCTGGAGAAACATCAGAAATCACTGCTACACTTTTTACTGGGAGTTTGAAGAGTAATAACCTCAAAAAAATCAGTCGCTCTTTGTGGAAATAATACAAACTGCAGTTCTGGAGTGTTTCGAGTAAGGGTGTCAATAGCTTTTTCACGAAACTGAAAGGAAATTTAGGTCATAACTTACTTGGGATTGAATATATTATAGAATTTTGTAAATTTTAGACCATGAGTACAAACAAGTTTTCGGCTATGTCGAATGTCTTCTGACTATGTTTGTTCCTCTGAAATCATATTTAGAATCTCGAAATAAATGTCCAATTATTATGCAATCATTCTTTGGAAATCCTTTATCAGAAGCTTGACGGTACCTTCTTTCCAATCAAGCATCAACTTTTCTCACCGTGGTTCAAGGAGAAGGTGGTCGAACAATTACAGTGTTCGAAAAAAAATCAGTGTTAAATGATTTAATAGCTAATTCAGTTTTCGAGATAAAGACAGTTTCATAACATCGTTCATGAGGGTTTATCATCATATATCGCAAATTTTGAACAGTGTGCCCACTTAATTTTATCAGACAGCAGCCGATTGTTTAAGAAAGGAGTCTGAACCCATTGAGGGTTTGCAACAGCGGAGTTTGGTAACGCTTAAGGATCGAGTACCTCATTAGAAAGTTATACAAGAAACTGAAGATTTCACTCGTGAAATGGCTCGTCCATCTGTAATAGACGATACTGGTCTGTGTGGTGAGTATGTGTATATTAAACAAATATATTATATTAGATTAGATTAGTACTTGTTCAATAGATCATGAATACAACATTCCGTAATGATATGGAACATGTCAGGTTAATAAAAGGTGTCTATACAAGATATTACATTACACAAAATATTACATGGCACTTAATATTTTTTTGTGGAGGTTGGGAAAGTTACCCACTTACTATATCCAAAAATTCATCTAATGAGTAGAAGGAGTTGCCATTAAGAAATTCTTTTAATTTCCTTTTAAATGCTGTATGGCTATTTGTCAGCAGCATAATTTACCCCCTTCTGAGCCAAAGTTAGATTTAATCTTGAGTAGTGAAGATCATCTTTCTCCTAGTGCTGTAGCCATGTACACTACTATTACTTTGGAATTCGTTTGGATTGTTAATAACAAATTTCATAAGTGAATATATATTTTGTGAGGCTACAGTGCAGACCTCTAGCTCTTTAAATAAGGGTGAGCAAGATGATCATGGATGAACTCCAGCAATTATTCTGATTACGCGCTTTTGTGCAATGAACGCTCTCTTACTCAATGATGAGCTATCCCAGAATATGATGCCATATGAAGGCAGAGAATGAAAATAGGAGTGGTAAGCTAATTTACTGAGATGTATATCGCCAAATTTTGCAATGACCCTAATAGCATAAGTAGCTCAACTCAAACGTTACAGCAGCTATTCAGTGTGTTTTTTCCAGTTCAACCCCTCATCAATGCATACAATTAGAAATTTTGAATATCCTACCTTAGCTACCGATTTCTGATCGAAGCCTACATTTATCAATGGTGTCATTCCATTTACTGTGTGGAACTGTATGTACTGTGTTTTGTCAAAATTTAATGAGAGCCCATTTGCAGAGAACCACTTAATGATTTTCTGAAAAACATTGTTTACAATTTCACCAGCTAATTCTTGTCTGTTGGCAAAAAGTAACAGCTTTGCATCTTCGTGAATATGGAATGGCAAGTCATTAATGTATATGAAGAACAGCAGAGGACCCAAGACTGAACCCTGCGGCACCTCATTCTTGATTGTTCCCCAGTTTGAGAAATCACCAGTTTTTTCATATAATGTGAACTGCTTATTTCAACTGTCTGCACTCTTCCAGTTAGGTATGATTTAAACCATTTGATTGCTGTCCCATTCAAACCACAGTACTTGAGCTTATCTAGAAGTAGTCCATGATTTACACAATGAAAAGCCTTTGAGAGATTACAAAAAATCCCAATGGGTGACTTTCGGTTACTCAGAGAATTTAATATTTCATTAGTGAAAGTATATATAGCATTTTCCGTTGAAAAACCTTTCTGGAAACCAAACTGACATTTTGTTAAAACTTTATTTTTACAAAGGTGTGAAGCTACTCTACAATACATTACTTTCTCAAGAATTTTGGATAAGGCAGTCAGAAGAGAGATTGGGCGGTAGTTGTTGACATTACACGTATCCCATTTTTATGCAGTGGTTTAACAATGGCATGTTTCAGTCTATCTGGGAAAATACCCTGCTTCAGAGAGCTATTACGTGTGTGGCTAAGAATCCCACTTATCTCTTTGGAACAAGCTTTTATTATCCTGCTGGAAATGTCATCAATTCCATGTGAACCTTTATTCTGGAGAGAGTTTGTTATCTTCCTAATTTCAGAAGGAGAGGTGGGTGGAATTTCAATTGTATCAAATTGTGTGGGTAAGACCTCTTCCACTAACTGCCTTGCTTCTTCTAATGAACATTTAGATCCTATTTTCTCTACAACATTTAAAAAAATGATTATTCAAATTGTTTTCGACTTCCAGCTTTTTGTTTGTCAATTTTCCATTCGCTTTGATGGTAATGCTGTTGTAACACCACAGCTCTTATGCTGTATGGATTTATTTTGCTTTATTTAATGTCACATTGTTGATCTTCTGTAAATGTGTTTAAATCGATAACATAAAATTGTGTACTCTTTTCTTTGTTAAAACCTTTGATGTCATGATTTGATTCTATGCAAAGTAGTGTATCTGCAATTTATATTCTTTGTCCTATTTGGAGGGAACAGAACTTATTATATGTAATTGTAATTTTGTGTGAATAATTTTTTGTAGAAGTGTCAATATGTGAAAATGTTCTGTTTTATTTAATGTATTTGTTTGCTGTTATGTAAATTGCTGATCCTCACTTAGGGTTCTTAGTTAGTTTGTATGTAAATGGTGTAGTGGTTCCCCTCTGGAACGGAAATGTGTAGCGCGCGCAAATTGTGGTTGGCATAGGTGGAAAAGGTGGAACTGATAGTCAGTCGGAGACGAGCCAGCAGTCGGAGACGAGCCAGCAGTCGGAGACGAGCCACCAGTCGGAAAGGAGCTACCAGTCTGTGCACTGTCAATGTAAAGGTGCATATCATGCTGATTCAGAGAGAGGCTTTTACTGCTTCTTTCCAATGCCTCGGATGGGTGGATAAATAGCTGGATCTATTCTGGAATTTGTATGAATCATCGCCATGAAGATACGATAAAGTCCGGCAATTCTACCTGTAATTCCACCTACCAACATGCAGTTGCCACACATTGCGCAATCACTGTAACGTAATACTATATTGATGTACAGTGAAGGATCAGCCTAATGGATGTGTTAGTGTGCTGAAATATAAGGTAATTCATATCGGAATTTATTTACCTACCTTGATTTTACTCCTCGTCATAACACCTCTCAGGGTCCTCTCCGTTTGAAGTAAAGTGATTACCGAGTGTCCTTACTGAAAGTACGTTGAAGCCTAGAGCTTTGTTAAATAATGCCTCTTGAACTTATTAAAAAGATAGTTAAAGCAAATGTGGTAACAGAGTGAGTTAAAGCAAATGTTATTTGTCCAATAATAATTTTCCTATTGAAACTGTTATTTAAAGTGCTGTTACCAACTCCAAACTTTAGGCTGAGTCTTATAAAGTAAATGATCGCGTTGTTGTCTGTAGTAAATTCTAAAAAGGAGAGTCAGTTTCTTGCAATTTTGTCAACATTGTGTTTCGTTGTAGTAAAAGTGAGAAAGCTGCAGTTGTGAAACGTTACATTCTCATGTATGCCAAGTGTTTGTCTCTCTTGTGTGCATATTAACAGTATAAAGACTACTCAGTTTGTGTAAACCCTGAAAGTGATAGTGTTTTTCTGTAGCTGTTATAATTTTGAAAATAGTTCCTGCTGCTCTAACTGTTAGCTTCAATCTTAAAACATATGTGTGTTAGAGTTCATTGCACTCGCGTGTTGCTAAGTCTAGGTTGTGTCTGTTGTGTTGTCCATTATAGTTACTTATACCTACTTTCATAAACGAGAATGTTAATCTTTCTCTTGCCTAATTAGGCTGGCGACCGTTTCCCTTATTTTATAAACAGTATAGCTAGGCAAAATTTTGTTTGGTACTATACAAATATTTACGTAATTCTGACTTTCATTTCCGATAAGCCACCTCCGTTAGGAACAACACGGTCAAACTAACAAAATTCCTCTCAGAGGGTAACACTGCTCTGTTGCTTTGTGCCATAGTTTCTTTTACAAAATTGTTTTATGTTACAACCTGCTTCTGGCATTGAGGTTATGGTACAGTAGTTAGCAGACAAGGAGTGTTATACGTGGCGCCGCGTGACAGGACGTTGTTCAGTTTGCACCTACAGTCGGAAAAAATTATAAATAGTTAGCATTTTACACACATAGAGTGAACATAAAACGTCCAGCGGCACGAACCTGTACATTAGTTGACAGAACTAGTAGTGAAAGTTCAGTTTAAATTATTAATAAAAGGTATCAGTACTTAATAATAGCTAAAATGGACAAGAGACTAGAAATAAATTCAGACACGCGAGAGCAAAATGCAACCGAGAGCAGTTCAGGCAGCACACCAACAGATGTCATGACGCGCGAGTTAAATTATGTACGTTATCATGCAGACGTTAATAAACAGATCGAAGCTATGTGTGTAGCGCGTACTAAGCAAGACAATGTAGGCGATGTTATCAAAGACAGTGGCTATGCTGATGAATCAAGGGATATGTTTGAATCACCAAAACCAGAAAGGGGTGTAGGATCTGAACACGAAAAGGCAGTAGAATCTAAAAGTGAAAAGACACCAGATGTAACTGATTTGTTAAAAATGTTGTCTGAACAAATTGCAGCACTGGGGCAACAAAATGTAGAACAAAGACAGCTAATTGCAGCACAGGGGCAACAAAACGCTGCGCAATTTGCAACGCAAAATGACAATATTAAGGCGCAAAACGCAGCACTAGGTAGTGATATTAGTAAACAAATGCAAGAGCAGGGCAAGAATCTTAGTAAACAGATTGAGAAGGTTGATGTAAAAGTAGACATTGTGAGTAAAGAAATTAAAAACCTCAAAAGCGAAATTACTGTCATCAATGGCAATATTGCCAACATACAGGGACAAATTGATGACATTAACGAAAGATTTGACTCTGAAGTAATTAAAATTCAAGATCAAATTGAACCCTTAGTCTGTACTAAGGTTGACGAAAAGGTATTCGGTATTAAATCCGAAATACAAACCGAATGTAACGCGGAATTTGCACAGATTAAACAATCTGTAACAGAAACAAGCAGAGCTGTAACCAAACAGATTCTTACTTGCGAAAAGAAGTGTGAACATAACACTTCACAAATCCAAGGCAAAATGTATGACTTGGAAAGAAAAATACAATCAGTACCTACACATTTTACTGAAAAAATTCCCTTCAGTAAAATATTAGAGAGCGAGGAAAAATTCGACCCAGCAAAGAGACATAACGGATGGCACCCCCTAGACTTTGTAAAGAACTGCGAAAGAAATTTTCCTGAATATTTAACTGATCAGGAAAAAATTAATGTTGTAATCAGTGCATTAACGGGAGAAGCAAAAAGGTGGGGGCTGAATCTGGATACAAACCAGATGTCTTTTGAAAATTTTAAGCAAAAGTTTATTGACGAGTACTGGTCAGAACAAAAACAAGACCAGTTGTGGCGTGAGTTTTTAATGGCCAGGTTGTATGACATCAGGGGTAGGCAAACCATGAAAGAATTCTGCGAATCATGGTATAGAAAACTGATACATTTGAAGGCTAGAAGAACTGAAGCTGAGATCGTTTGGGTTCTTTGGCAGAAACTGCCTGAGGATTCGAAACGATATGTTGGGAGTACACACAGTAGTTTTTCTGCGTTCTTGGAAAGGGTAGAGGATGAAGATCACTGGCGAAGAAATCGCGAATCTCGTCCGCACAATAACAACAACTATTTGCGAGAATGTAATGACCAAGCTGAACGACAGGAACACGATAGATTTCGTGTAAACGCGATTCGAAGAGGTCGTGCGAGAGGCAGGGGAAATTATACGACGCGCGGCAGAGGATACATAGCACGTAACTCTCAAACTAGAAACGAAATGGAAAACTAAAAACCGCGTGTGTTGCGGGCCGGATTCACGCGGAAACCGGTTTTGGGCCCAAAGAAAAGATGCCAAATATTAGATTCGAGAAGGAAAGACGTGAACTACGGGGCAGGAAGGTTAAGGGCGCGCCTATAGCAGACGGGTGCGGAGTGATACATAGTGGCGTTCCCAGTGCGAAGTCACGTGACGGTTTGTGCTCGGGCCAGCCGTTGCCGAAGCAGCGTACATTGCACTTGGCAGCAGACACAAATGGCAGACGTCGGAACAAGATGGCTGCCGTAGAGAGAGACAGAAGAGGCGGGATCGGACACTTCCGATGGCCGGTTTCAGTAGTAGATGAATGTAGAAGTGAAAATAAAGTTAATATGTCATATGATAAAGATAACTCGGTATCGGAATCGTGCGAAAAGACTTTATTAAAGAATAAAAGGGAGCCAGAAAAGGCGAGTGGAAAGGAGAACATTTGTACTGTTAATGATGTGTATGAAGTAAAAGACGTAAATGTGGGGGAGGTTGTGATGAATAAAGAGGAAAGGGAGGTAGAATATGCCACGCAAAAGACGTGTGCACAATTAATAATAGGTGAAAAAGAGGTAGAGGAGGACGTTCGTAATCATGACATTATGAGCAGTGCAGACGAAATCATTGTTGATGGAAAGGTGTTTAATAATTTTGATGCAGAAGGGTCTAGTAAGAATTTCGCACGATTACCTGAAAATGATAGCATGGAAGAAAATGAAATGAAAGTTATCGAAGTATGTGACGATTATACTAAGTATGAAGTTAAGGCTGAGATCGTTCAAAGTGATATAACAGAAGTGCCTGACTGTTCAAACGATGTGCATTGTGTAGAAAATGAGTCGGAAGACGAAGTGACTGAAACATCTAGTGATAATCTGCCTCACTGTCTAAAAGTTGCTTTCCTGCTCGAATCTGATAACGAAATAGAACCTAGTGATAGCTCAGACGAAGGAGAGACGACAGATTCAGATACAGATGAGTTTTCGGAGGTCGACAAACATAATTATACCTTCACAGAAAGAGGTTACGAAAAAATTAACTACATCTTTTCGAAACAAAATCCGGAATGTGTAACTGAAACAAAACCGAAAGAGCCGCCGGATGATACTATATTAGGGCGGGCTTTACTAAATGAAATGACAGAAATAGATTTACAGAAACCTAAAGAATGTTCAGAGATAAATATAGTAGACCATGAACTGTTAAAGATCTGTAAAGGTGTAGAGGTCCACAAACCCAAAAAACCACCTGACATACAACTGAAATCAGTAGGTAATATTTCCTGGAAAGACATTATGGTTGAGCAGGATTTATTATGGGAAGAACAGGAGGAAAAGGAACAGAAAATTATTAAACAAACTATAATACCTGTAAATGTTTGTAACACTGAACTGCAAGTACTTTTAGACACAGGATCCCAAATCAGTGCCATATCAGAATCTTTCTTTGATCATATTTCATGTAAACCAGGGTTAGTAATAATGTCTGTTAGTGGAGTGAAAATTATAGGAGCTACTGGTAGATCCAGCAAGCCCATTCAAAAACAAGTATTGATGGACTTTGAAATAGGAAGCGAAAAATTTGAACATGATTTTTTAGTGGTCCCTGAACTAAGTGCTGAAATGATTCTAGGTATTGATTGGCTAGACAAGGAAAAAGTAATTTTAGATTGTGGTAATGGAACTGTTAAGATTAATAGGGAAACCGAGACAATAGAAATTAAGTTTGAGGGTGACAACCAGGTCCAAGCTGTGAATGTAGAACCCATTTTATTAAAAATAGAATCTGAAAATGATGGTTTATCCCAACTATATGAAATATACCATGTGAGAGGTTTATTGCAGGATGATCAAAAAACTGACAGTTTTAGGGAAATTGTTGATGTTATCCAAGAAATATCATGTAAACAGAAAGATGATTTATTTAATATCTTGAATAGTAATAAGAAAGTGTTCTCTGATAAACCGGGTGTTGTAAATAATTTTGAATACCGTATGGATATCCTGGAACATGAACCATTCTTTGTCAGACCATATCCAATACTTATAGCTAAGAAAGAGGCAGTACAAGCTGAAATTGATAAAATGTTGGAATGGGGGGTAATAGAAAGAAGCAATAGTGAATACAATAGTCCACTTATTATAGTCAACAAAAAGGATGGAGGTGTAAGAGTAGTCATCGATGCACGGACATTGAATAAAATTGTCAGGAGAGAAGTAGATAGGCCTGAAAATTTAGATGATTTATTACAAAAGTTTCATAATGTGAAATATCTAACCAGTTTAGACCTTACTGCTGGCTATTGGCAGATCCCATTACACAAAGATTCTAGGAAATATACAGCTTTTTTGTTTGCAGGAAAATGTTACCAATACAAAGTTGTACCATTTGGTTTGAATACTTCTGTTTCTGTTTTCATTAGGGCTTTGGATTCTGTATTAGGAAAAGAACTTTGTGCCAGATTGACTGTATATGTGGATGACCTATTGATTGCTACTGATAACTGGGAAGAACATTGCGACCTGTTAAACAAAACCCTTATTGCTCTTCAAGCAGGGGGCATGACGTTAAAGTTAAAAAAGTGTGAATTTGTGAGACAAGAAATTAAGTTTTTAGGACACATAATAACCACATCTGGGATTAGCAAGGACCCAGAAAAGCTTAATGCTATTGAAAAGTGCCCTCCTCCAAAGAACAGGAAACAGTTGAAAGCGTTTTTAGGTCTTTGTGGGTTTTACCGCAAATTTGTGAAAGGGCAAGCTTTTAACAGCCCACATTTGAATAGCTTGTTAAAGAAAAATAGTGTATATATTTGGACATCTGAATGTCAGAAAGATTTTGAAAATTTGAAAACCGAGTTAGTAAGGGAAAACATTTTACATCATCCAGTTTTAAGTGAGCCATTCCACATGATTACAGATAGTAGTGCTTATGGTATTGGTGTTGAAATATTTCAAGAAAACACAGAATCTGGGGAAACTGAACATAATACCATTGCTTTTGCTAGTAGAACATTAACTAAATATGAGAAAAACTATACTATTTCAGAGAAGGAGGCTTTAGCAATCATTTGGGGATTAAAGAAATTTAGGAATTATTTATGGGGACATAAAACTATAATTCATACAGACCACAAGGCATTAACCTTTTTAAAAAACTGTAGACTGTTTACCGGCAGGTTGAGTCGATGGGCCCTGTACTTACAACAATTTGATTATGAGATATTATACATTAAAGGTAGTGACAATTATGTAGCTGATGCTTTATCACGGTTGCCTGAGGGTATGAACAACTTACCTAGGGAATATAATGAAGACGGCAAATTCCATGTAAGATATATTAAGGAGGTTCCAGGTAGGAAAAGAATTGAGCAAATTTGTAAAAGTATGAGGTTCCACCAGAATGAGGATGAAATTTGGAAATCAGTGAAAGTTAATTTTAGTAACCCAAATTACCCACAAATCTGTAGATTTTACAAGATATTTAATGGAATTTTATACAGGAGAAAGAATACCAGCACTGAAGAATGGAAGGTGTGTTGGCCTAGGCAATTTGAGACTGAAGTAATTGATTATTTTCATCTTGCCTTAGGGCATTGTGGTCCCAAGAAGTGTATCGAAAAATTAACTGATGTGGTTGTGATTAATGTAGGTGCTACTAAGAAAATTACTGAGAGAATAAGATCTTGTGATGTATGTCAGAGGGCAAAAGTAACAAATAAAATAAATCAAGGTTTCATGCAGAATACAGTACCAGAGGACACATTAGAATTATTGTCAGTGGATTTGTATGGTCCTTTACCTAAAACCTCAGGTAATTGGTCTTACATTGTAGTAGTGTTGGAAGTGTTCTCCAAATTTATTAAATTATATCCAGTCAGGAAAGCCACTGCTAAAGCAGTCTTTAGCAAGATGACTGAGTATTTTAACACCATTGGTAAACCTAAAGCAGTTTTGTCTGATAATGGACCACAGTTTACCTCAAAAATCTGGAAGGAAGGTATGAAGCAACATGGGGTTCAAGTTAAATATATTTCAGCTTACCACCCGGCTAGTAACCCTGTCGAAAGATATATGCGTGAATTAGGAAGGTTAGGTAGAATCTACTGTCACCATAACCATAAGGCTTGGGGCAGATTTGTAAATGACTTTGAAAAGACCATGAACACCTTATACCATGAAACCACAGGTTTTACCCCTGAAGAAATTCTGTTGGACCGTAAAAGTAAAAGTATTATTGAAGAGGTCTTGCAATTCCCACCTATTGTAGGGATTAACCTGCATGAGAAAAAAGAGTTAGTTAAGAAAAGAATGAAAGAGAAAGCGGCCGCTACTAAAAGGCATGACAATAACCTCAAAACAACTAAATTTAAACTTGGAGATTATGTTTTAGTGAAGACCCACGAAAAATCTAGCGAAATTAATAATGAAATTTCTAAATTCAAATATATTTACAATGGACCTTTTGAAGTGCAAGGAACTCCACATGCAAATGCTTATTTTCTTGTGTACCCTAGGTCAAGGAAGCCTTTAGGAGTTAGAAATATAGTTGACCTAAAAATGTATGTCCACAGAAACCAATAATGAATGAAATGTACAACCCTCAGGGGGCAATGCACTCTTTGCATTGTCAGGTGCCTGACGAGCACCAGGGACCCGAGTTGTTGCTAGCACTACTTCCATTTCTTTTCGTGCTGCCAACCTTCCTCTTCATCATTCAGAACTTTTACTATCTTCTTTCCTTCTTCTCTATCAGAGTTTATTGAATAGTGTGGAAATAATGTAGAATACTGTGGGTACACTAGAAAATGACTAAGAATAATGAAAGTATAGTGGGTATTGTAAAAGAGAAAATGTAATGGAAAAGTAAAGGGACGAATAGATGAGAAAAGGTAAGACTACTGAAAACAAGGTAAATTAATATTATAATATAATTAAATGTGAATATTTTTGAAAAAGAAAGGGGCAAATATGGTATTGAAAAACTGTATATGTGTTTAAAACTGAGGAGATGAACCTGACTAAGGTATGGGAAATAAGTGTGTGAGGTATGTGTCTAGTGCCAGCAAAAGAGTTGGCAGAAATCACTTGCAATAGGATATGAAATTATTGTCCTGATCTTGATGTATGTAATGACCTAACTGTGTGTGGAAAAGCAATGATAAAGAAGTAGTAAGAAATACTTTATCCTAACTTGATCCTGAATATGACATTTAATTTTTTTCTCGATTAATGTATATGTTACCTGATTGTGTCATTTGAAAAGAAATGGTTTTGTTACCAGTGTCTAATTGCTGTTTCAAAGTTGCAGGTTTTATGTTTTATACCATTAATGCAAATTTTACCAAAGATGTGACATAATGATGAAAAACGTAAAGATGATGACAAAAACTGCTCAAAAATGTGTTGATGGGCAGCAAAACATGACAAAAGAATAAGAATGCTGTGGTCCTGAAATTGAGGACTATGTGAACAGTAGCCAAAGGACTTGCCATTGTGGGCAAGGAGCTGATAAGTGGTCATGAACTGCCAAACCTAGAGGATGGGGCAGTGAATTAATTTAAAAATGTGTTTTTTTTAGTGTGTTCTTAATCTAAATTGTGTTTTGTGTCTAAATGTTATAGGTAAAGACTGCCAAACCAATAATGGGCAGAATGTGTAACATGGACTGCTAGTGCTGAGGCCAGGTTTTTTGAGCAATATGTTATAAACTGACTATTCTTATTGAAGTCAGTGAAAAGTTATTATAAAATATATATGCAACTTATTTAAATGGATGTAGATGTTTTTGAGACTAAGTTTTCTTGGATAAATTAAAGTTTTGGACTGCCTTGTTTTAAAACACAGCAGTGATGCTTAAAGATAGGCTCTGAATATGTTAGTGTGTTTATGTGTAACAAAAATTTTGGACTGCTATTAATGAAGAGCAGCTTTATTTTGAAACATCCTTGCAAAGTTACTTTGGTATTTAAGGAGTCAGTTGGAAAAAGGTTTCCATAGTTGTTTGTATAAATATTTGTGCATATCTGGATGCAAACTGATGTTTTCAATATTTCATTAATTGCTGAACCTTGTAAAATGTACTGTGATCATTAATCTACTTGTGTGTCTGAAATTTACATTATTTTAAAATTATTGAGAGACAAACTTCTGTTTTGCTAACTTAGAATGTTCTGTATTGTTGTATATGTGTATTTTCTTTATTTCAGTTGAAGGCTATACCATATTCTACTAATATACAGATTAATTTTGTACTGATTGCCTATTAATTGAACTGTGTGTGTATGAAATGAACATGCTTAAAGATATCTTGTGTAATGATGCAAAATTAGTTTCCTTAAACCAGTGTGAAATTGAAAATTGCTTTAGATGTTTTATTTTGAAAATCTTTTGGAAGAAATGTATGCAATTTCTTAGTGTATATACTGTATGTTTGTAATGTGTGTATTTTTTTCCTCTCCCAACTGAAGTTGGATGGAATAATTTTTTTTTGCAGCCAGCACCACTTTGGTGTTATGGATGTTTCCTTGAAGTATCCCTGACAGGGAACTTCAACGAAACATGGGGCATGTGTAACACCACAGCTCTTATGCTGTATGGATTTATTTTGCTTTATTTAATGTCACATTGTTGATCTTCTGTAAATGTGTTTAAATCGATAACATAAAATTGTGTACTCTTTTCTTTGTTAAAACCTTTGATGTCATGATTTGATTCTATGCAAAGTAGTGTATCTGCAATTTATATTCTTTGTCCTATTTGGAGGGAACAGAACTTATTATATGTAATTGTAATTTTGTGTGAATAATTTTTTGTAGAAGTGTCAATATGTGAAAATGTTCTGTTTTATTTAATGTATTTGTTTGCTGTTATGTAAATTGCTGATCCTCACTTAGGGTTCTTAGTTAGTTTGTATGTAAATGGTGTAGTGGTTCCCCTCTGGAACGGAAATGTGTAGCGCGCGCAAATTGTGGTTGGCATAGGTGGAAAAGGTGGAACTGATAGTCAGTCGGAGACGAGCCAGCAGTCGGAGACGAGCCAGCAGTCGGAGACGAGCCACCAGTCGGAAAGGAGCTACCAGTCTGTGCACTGTCAATGTAAAGGTGCATATCATGCTGATTCAGAGAGAGGCTTTTACTGCTTCTTTCCAATGCCTCGGATGGGTGGATAAATAGCTGGATCTATTCTGGAATTTGTATGAATCATCGCCATGAAGATACGATAAAGTCCGGCAATTCTACCTGTAATTCCACCTACCAACATGCAGTTGCCACACATTGCGCAATCACTGTAACGTAATACTATATTGATGTACAGTGAAGGATCAGCCTAATGGATGTGTTAGTGTGCTGAAATATAAGGTAATTCATATCGGAATTTATTTACCTACCTTGATTTTACTCCTCGTCATAACACCTCTCAGGGTCCTCTCCGTTTGAAGTAAAGTGATTACCGAGTGTCCTTACTGAAAGTACGTTGAAGCCTAGAGCTTTGTTAAATAATGCCTCTTGAACTTATTAAAAAGATAGTTAAAGCAAATGTGGTAACAGAGTGAGTTAAAGCAAATGTTATTTGTCCAATAATAATTTTCCTATTGAAACTGTTATTTAAAGTGCTGTTACCAACTCCAAACTTTAGGCTGAGTCTTATAAAGTAAATGATCGCGTTGTTGTCTGTAGTAAATTCTAAAAAGGAGAGTCAGTTTCTTGCAATTTTGTCAACATTGTGTTTCGTTGTAGTAAAAGTGAGAAAGCTGCAGTTGTGAAACGTTACATTCTCATGTATGCCAAGTGTTTGTCTCTCTTGTGTGCATATTAACAGTATAAAGACTACTCAGTTTGTGTAAACCCTGAAAGTGATAGTGTTTTTCTGTAGCTGTTATAATTTTGAAAATAGTTCCTGCTGCTCTAACTGTTAGCTTCAATCTTAAAACATATGTGTGTTAGAGTTCATTGCACTCGCGTGTTGCTAAGTCTAGGTTGTGTCTGTTGTGTTGTCCATTATAGTTACTTATACCTACTTTCATAAACGAGAATGTTAATCTTTCTCTTGCCTAATTAGGCTGGCGACCGTTTCCCTTATTTTATAAACAGTATAGCTAGGCAAAATTTTGTTTGGTACTATACAAATATTTACGTAATTCTGACTTTCATTTCCGATAAGCCACCTCCGTTAGGAACAACACGGTCAAACTAACAAAATTCCTCTCAGAGGGTAACACTGCTCTGTTGCTTTGTGCCATAGTTTCTTTTACAAAATTGTTTTATGTTACAACCTGCTTCTGGCATTGAGGTTATGGTACAGTAGTTAGCAGACAAGGAGTGTTATACTGTCATCCTGTACTCTTGGTTGCCCTGTCTCCATTGTAATAATATTCCAAATTGTTTTGATTTTGTTATCAGAGGTATTAATCTCAGACACGATGCACATTCTTCTGGACATTTTAATAACCTTTCTTAATGTAGCACAGTAGTCTTTATAATATTTGGCTGTTTCTGGGTCATTATTCATTCTTGTTTTAAATACAGTTCCCTTTTGTGGTTCAAGATATTGTTATTCCTTTAGTAAGCCAAGGTTTTTTGCATAATTAGATTTAGCTACTTTCTTGGGGAAATAGTTTTCAATTCTCTTACAAGTGTATCATGAAATAAGTTATATCTTGAATTAGCATCGGGTTCCTTGTACACCTCATCCCACTCTAACTGCTGAAGATTTTCCCTGCAATTTCTAATTGTTGAGTCATTAACTGAACACACAACTTTGGAGGGGAGTTTTGAATAACTGAATGGAGCTATGCCATATACTGTAACTACCTGAGAACCATGATCAGAAAGGCCATTCTCAACAATACAAGAATTTCTGTTATTAAACTTATCTTGGTGTATAAAAGTGTTATCTATCAATGTGCTGCTGTCCTTTACTACCCGAGTAGAAAAATTAATGACAGTTGTGAAATTGATAGAACCCAGAAAGACTTCCAGGTCATTCTTCCTATTACACTCTTTCAGTAAATCAACACTGAAGTCCCCACAAATTATAATTTGCTTTCCCCTATCTGACAGATAGCACAACAAGGCATCCAAGTTTTTCAGGAATAAATGAAAGTTTCCTGAAGGGGACCTTTATACTGTTACAATTATAAAAGGGCCCTCCTTCAGTTTAAGTTGACAGGCACATGCTTCTATATGTTGCTCTAGACAAACCTTTTTTGTATCTAAGCTTTTTACACAGTGATAACTTTTGACATATATGGCAACTCCTCCTCTCACCTTATTCTCTCTACTCATATGTGCAGCTAATTTATAACCACTGATAACCACTGATAACCGAAAATATTACAAAAATTGAAACTGGAACAAATCACCTAGCGACTGTTGAGCAGAAATTATTTCACATTGTAAAATGAACAATGTGCCTAATACAAACTGATAATACAAATTCTTCTTTGTTTACCTGCATCTAATGCCCACACCGAACGAGTGTGTTCTCATGTCAATGGTTTGTGGACAAATGAGAAGAAAGCTCTGTCAGTGCGAACTTTGAAAGCTATGTTGATCAATAACGTGAATTTTGATCAACGTTGGTTAATTCTTACAGAGTGTTGGTGGTAAAGTGGACTTACTTTGAAGGTCCATTCATCAGAAAATATTGATGAGGATGACTCTTGCCTTAACAGTTCTTTAGGGCTGTTTCTCTGGAGTGAATTCAGAGCTACTGTATAATGTAAGTCATACATTATTTAGTAATTTATTTGTTATTATTTTCGAAATCTTAGTTTGTATGACGATGCAGTTTTACTCATTCACATTTAAAATGGACTGCATTCTTGTTACAAAAATATAATCACCTCAATGAAGCAACGTCTTTAATAAGTGAACTGTCTCATCACGGAAATTCTTCTAGCCGTAATCTGATGTGAAACAAAAAAACTGAATTATGACTAGAAACGTTTAACAAGCACTGTGACGTCGGAATACGCTACGTGTTTACTGGTGAAGTTCGTCCTGTCTGCATTACCGACTACAAGTATTTCAATCGAGAGGGTACTGTAAAATTCGCACGTACCTGTTCCACCTTCAAACGGGAGATCATTCTCAAGAGGCCAATTACGGCAGCAATTATTATGAGGATTACACTGAGGGATTATGGAACGGCAGCATGGAACGACGGTACGCGACTTCATCAGGTAACTGATTAAACATCGCATGTTGCTAGAAAGACTTTTGTAATAAAATTATCAATTCTGTCTATGTCGTTCTTGTTTCTCATTGTTGCTACTCTTCACGTAACTGAAATACCAAGCATTTTTAAATATCGCTTTACGTAACTTTCAAAGCTATGAAACAGAATTAATTTTATTTTTTCAACAACTTTCCATAGACAATATCATATTTGTCCAAATATTTTATCTTCTTACACTGCCTTAATTCTTACAACATTTATGTGTACTACCAGATTATTGGCAGCGATGTTACTGGCAGCGATACAATACTTTCCAGTATTTGTTTTCTCTTCCGTTTTGCCTACATAAATATAGAATTACGGTAAATGTGAGAGCTGCTACTTTATACTACATAATATCCGGTTTATTTGCCTAAATATCTGTTATTTATTTCCGTGTGTTGGCGAAATACGCAAGTGATATAGCATGTGTCATTAGGTTAGTTAATTACAGCCAATCAATTAACAGTAACGGTGCTTTCATTGGTGAAGTACTTAGACAGAGCAGAAACTTTAAATCTGACTGATGCGTGTTGCGTGGCATTTGTTTGCGTATCAGAATTTGTAATGATGCTGTATTCCAAAGCCATTGTGGGATCTTGTGTACTTGTTTGGTGAATATTAGTAGTCAGTTTCATCCCTGCGGGCATACTTTTTAATTAATTCTTGAAGTAACAGAATTTTCATGCTTTCAGTTACTTCAAAATTTATGTACATGAGATCTTGCGTAAATTTCATCACACACATATCGGGTTCCTTCACTATTTGTGTGAACAATGTCTTTTCTTGTAGGAGAAATATTGGTGGTGGCGATTCCTGTTTTGTCACAATCTCCACTGTCTCCGTTAGACAGAAATAAAGGATGATTAATTTGTGGCTATTTTGATGTAAATTCTTTGAACGAGTGTGACAGAAAATATAATCCGGTGGCGCTCTTAGCCTGTTATAAATGTCCCTACCCGAGTTGCTCAAGATAGTTGTGTTCTATTCATACAATAAGCGAAAGTTACAGAAAAGTATGCCTATCCTGTGGTAAGCAGATGGTTAACCATGATGCATAACTGGTCACATTACATAATTTAGCACAGTCTACAATTCAAAAACAGTCACGGAAAACTAACTAACGACAAAGTACCGAAGAATTTAAAGAAAGCTTAAAAAATATTGACTGGGCTGATGTTTACAATGAGCCTAACGCTAACTCTAAATTCAATATATTTCTTAATGAGTTTGTTTTCTTTATTACTTTAGTTTTCCTTAAAAGATAATTAAATATGATAATGATAAGTCATTAAAGAAACCTTCTGTCACTGCAGGTAACACAGTGTCTCCACAACGAGAAAAGGTATGTAGAAATAGAACAAGAAATAATGCACAAATATTCTCATATTTTAGACATTACTGTAACATATTTTGTACGTACATCTTATCTTTGATTGAGAATGGGATACTAAAATAAAATCAGTACGTAATATTATTGAAAGAGAAAAATGGAAAGAAGCCATAGGAGGTCACACTGTTTCTATGAAAGAGAATGGAATCATTGTAAAAGACATTTCATGTAAACCGATATTTTTAATAGTTACTTATTGAAAATAGGAGAGAACACTGGGACAAATAGTTCTGAAGAGGAAGCAAAACACTACACTGAAGAAGCATTACAGAGGACATACAGCGAAATTAATATCAAATCCCTACCTTAAATAAGGAAGATCTAAAAAGTAGAAGTTCATATAGGTACACAATATCTTAAATAAGACGCTAAAAGGTTGTGGCCTTGTTACATGTAACCATCTTGTTAGTTACGTAATGCATCATTAACTCAAAGTGTTTTCCCAGATAAGCTGAAATATGCTATTGTTACATCTCTCTATAGAAAGGACGACCCTACACATGACAATTACTACCAGCCAGTGTCACTCCTTACATCATTTTGTAAAACTTTTCAGAAATTAATGTACTTTAGGGTTCTCATCCACCTGTGTAGTTAGGGGATACTTAGTAAATCACAGTTTGTATATCAGTAGGGCTACTCTTTTCAGTCAGTTGTTTATCAATTTACTGAGCACGTAATACAAACTTTATACGATAAAATATCACCAAGTAGAATATTTGTGACCTATCGAAGTCATGTGATTGAGACAATCACAATATTCTTTTTGAGAAGTTGAGCTTTTTGTAATTAGTTCAGCACACTTCCGGTTTATTTTTATTTAAGAAATAAAATGCAGAGAGTTACCTCAGCCTGTTCAACTAGAACAAAGAGGGACGCTACATCTTCTGCATGGCCATAACTTACAATGAAAGCCCGACAGTGTTCGATGAATGGCCATCTAATGTTTTTGCTTTTTGTGTTAATGATCTGCAATTTTGAATCTAAAAACAGAAACTGTCCTGTTTGCAGACGATATGTTGTTCCAAATCCAAACAAAGACGTATCAACAGAGAAGGAGTAACTAATGCTTTTGTGAAATTTTGCGCGAACGAGTTAGCTTTAATCTTTGAAAAACTGTAGGTCATCCAGTTTCGCACTGTCAAAAACTCCCACATCCTATTAACCTACTACAGCAACAAGAAATAATATACAGCGTATGTAATTCAACTATTTGTCTGTGAATAATGATTAATACGTAAACTGGAAAAATCATATAGGTTCAGCTACTTTTGTCATTAGAATAATTGAAACTCTGGAGATATAAGTGTCAGTAAATTAACAAATTTTGTATAATTTGTTTCACTATTGAAATAGAAAATTTTATGTGTTAACTCGTCACTTAGGCAAAAAGTATTCATTGCCTAAAAGACAGTAATTAGAGATGAATGCGGGGTTCTCACACATACACTCTGCAGGCATCATTTTAAGCATCTGGGAATGTGAACCATACCCTCATAGCACATTTATTCAATTATAAAATTTATCAGCATTTGACCTGAGGTTAAGAATAACAGGGGTATTAACAAGTACAGCACTAGTAAGACAAACAGTCTTCATTACTCTTGAATGACCTTAACTCTGGCACATAAGGGGATGAAATATGCAGCTGTAAAGCTCATGTATTACGCGCCTGCACGGGCTAGCGCGCGAGCGCGCTTGTGTGTGTGTGTGTGTGTGTGTGTTTGTGTGTGTGTGTGTGTGTGTGTTTTCTATGTTTGTTCTGTTGACATGTTCCACAGTATAACGTTTATTGAGAATATGACTTATGGGACAAGGAACTTACTAATTAACTGAAAGGAGGACTGGTTTTGAAAGTGCTGACATGCAGCATAGCTGAAATGCCTCACTGATTCACTTTGAGCTGCTCTCTCTGCTGGTGTATACTGAAGATCGTAAATCGCAAGTCTAATATCTCGCAAATTAGTTACTAATTATGCAGTCACTGAGCACAAATAAGCATTAACCATCATTAGCAGATGGTCCACGGCCACATCCAAATGGGTTGCTATCTCCTGTGAGATTTCAGTGTTGAACAAACTCAATTACAAATGAAAGATGAATCGCAGAAGCAAAATTATTTATGTAGGACTACTTCATGGTGCAGTGTGTATTTTATGTGCGCTTCCTTTGAATATACGTAACAGTAACGGATAGCTCGCTGAAAAGCTGAGAAGACAGGCTGTGCCAGCAGCGGGAACTTTAACATTACACAGTCTCGGACATGTGACGGGCAGTCTTTTCAGCCAAGACTTTCATATCAGTGTTTCTCCGTCTGTGATGAGAGTTTCTCAATACTTGTCACCTATTCTCCTTTTATTCGTTTGGAGTACAGGAGGAGATTGGGGAGTGGTCCCTAATGGACACACCGAAATCACAATCGAAATCAGTTGTAGTTGCCACACACTTCTTTACTACAAACACATTGCTTATAATATATTCGCAGTAATCATAATTACGACAAAACTTGTCTTATAGAACAAAAAAATCTTTTAAGATATCTTCCACATATCGTTTTCTTTCAACCAATTACATTAATTTAAACCATGTCTATGGACCCATTATTAATTCAATATGACTCACAAATAAATTACAACTACTTCATCACTTACAAGGGAACCCTTTTATCTATGTTTTCATCACATCCAAGTTCGGATTTCAGCAGACAGTAATGTTTTAAGACTTTTTTGGCCAACTTTTCATAATTTAAGGACAATATTCGTAAAAGCACCCTCCGTAAAATATGACTGAATTAACTAGCTCAGATAAAAGTTCTGAGTTCAACAAACACCAAAATTTTAAGGTTTACTCGGCCAACTTTTCATTAAAGGTAACACTATTCATAAAACCGTTATTAAGATAAATATGGCTGACATAACCAACCCAGTGTTCAACAGACAGTAATGTTTTAAGGCTTCCTTGGCCAACTTTTCATAATTCAGACACAATATCAATAAAAGCATGCTCGTAAAATATGACTATATAACTATCTCAGGTAAAAGTTTTGAGTTCAACAAACACCAAAATCTTAAGTTTTACTCGGCCAAATTTTCACCAACTAGTAAAATGTTCATAAAATCCTGATTCATAAAACATGACTAACATGACTAACTCACATCAAAGTTCTAAGTTCGACAAGCCCCAAAAATGTTAAACTTTACTTGGCGAACTTCTGATTAATAGAACAATACTACTTGCATATACCAGGTCCGTATGATTTCATTACCTGACTACAACGAGAAGATATTCCCACGAAAAACTTAATACGGACCGCTCCACTTTACGTGAGTATTAGTGATGGACGCGAGCACAGCAAAAGATTTTTACCAATACAAGAAATCCACGGGACAAGAAATTAACAGACAATATTCTGGGGCGTGAGATACATAATCCTAACTGCACAGATAGTTATCAATATCTTTCAATGATATACTCCACAAATGAAACCAACGGAATTAACCTCAGTTACTTACTTGGGCTTCACGGCTCTTAAAATTTGGTTAGCCAATCCCTTAAAACCATCACTAAAATAATGGCATAAAAGTTAGAACAGCAAGAATAATTTCGGCGCACATTTAAGGGCCAGACTGAAATAACAACGTAACAGGTGGAATGGGAAAAATATTTCAGCGTAGCTTGGAACGCCAAATACAGATTTACGCACTACAGTATTACACTTGTAGTTACGTGTTTAGCCATGCTTTGGGTCTGTTTGGTGGGCGTCGTTGCACTTCCTTATCTGCCGTCAAGGTATCAAGTCAAAAAACCAAATCCAGTGATAAACAACTGGAACAATTCCAAATGGTTTTTAGTACACTGGAATATTTAGCTAACATGAACACCACCCACTGAAGCAACTCGACGACTCCAATTTATTTGGCCTGTGTAACTTGTAACCAACTCGATGGAACTTGTCCTTCTAACCTCGAAGAAAACCCAATCACGATGGGCAGAAGATTTGCATTGTAACGCCAGATACCCGCACACCAGCCCCCAGCAGAGCGCGCGCACTGCAGTTAAAATTCCCCGACGCCAGAGATGTGAAGAAGACTAATAAGCATCGAAGTCGATTCAACGATCAAAAGACAATCTATGGAAGCTGACGCCAGTGGAAATTTGCGTCAGAAAAGCACTAGCTCAGAGATCATACGTAGTGTTATAGATTCACAGAGTTACAGAATCATGTCAATTTCTGACTCGCATTTAAATAAGGTACATAGGAGTTTGATACATTTTTCTTTCTTTCGTGTCAATAATGTCATAATTGAAAGAAAGAATAATGGAACGTTAGTGCTTGAAGTCAGGCCAACATCGACAACATTAAAAAGTTTTTAAATTTTTTATGTAAATCACTGAAACGTGTACTGCATAGGATTTCATTTACTCTTCTCAAAGCAGAAGATTTGTGATAAAACTGTATCTATAAAAGTGAAATCCAAACACCTCTTATTTGTCTGATGCTATTTCTACACAGTACAGTATCGTATGAAAGCCCTCACTAAATACGTTATCATAATAGTCCACTCACGGTAATGAATATCACGGAATGGAATTACTCAGCAGCACATTCACTTATAAGAACGAGTATTTTTACTTTAAAGTATTAATGCTCGCCGTAAGTGTTCTTGTTTTTGTTGTTGTTCGGTCTGAAGACTGGTTTGATACAGCTCTCTGCACTTGTGTATCCTGTGCAAGCCCCTTCATCTCTGAATAGCTTCAGCAGCCGACATCCGTTTGACCCTGCTTGCTATACTCACGCCTTAGTCTTCCTCTACAATCACCCCCCCCCCCCTCTCTCCCGCCGTTTCCCCCTATTACCAATTCTTTGACATATCAGAATCATCAAGATGTGTCCTTTCAACTGAGCCCTTCTTTTAGTCTGGTTGACCGATAAATTTATTTTTCCTCCGATTCGACTCAGTAACTTCTCATTAGTTACTCGATCTACCCATTTAATCTTCATCATTTTTCTATAATACAACGTATCAAAAGCTTCTACACTCTTATTGTTTGAACTGATTATAGTCCACATTTCTCTGCTTTTCTCGCTGCTGTCAGTCTACGTTTCACATTCTCTCTAGTTTAGCCATTGGCAGTTATTTTGCTGTCCAGATAGCATAACTCATCTCTTGCTTCTACTAGCTCATTTCCGAATGTCTATCCGTAACATTCCATTACTCTTGTTTTATTTTCGTTGATGTTCATGTTATAACTACTTTGTAAGCCACTATCCAGTCGAATCGACTGGTATTCCAAGTTTTTTTGCAATCTCTGACAGAATAACAATATCATCGGAATTCCTCAGCCTTTATTTTTCTTCTCAACTGTAATTCCATTTCCATATTTGTCCTTTACTGCTTGCTCAACAGACAGGTTCAGCAACATCATGTATAGGCTGTAAACCAGTCTGACACTTCTCAATCACTGCTTCACTTTCATATCATTCGACTCTTATAATTGTAGTCTGCCTTTTATACAATGTGTAAATAATCTTTCGTTTCTAGTGTATTATCACTGGTACCTTAAATATTTCATACAACACATTTCAGTCAACATTATCAAAACCTTTCTTCCAATCTCGAAATGCGAGAAAACATGGCTTTTACCTTTCTTTAATCTTCTAGGATTAATCATAGAATCAAAATTGCCTTGCATGTTTGTACATTTCCCCGAGGCCACCTTCTAACAGTTTTTCCATTCTTCTGTGAATAAGTCGTGTCAGTATTTTGCAACCATGACTTATTAAACTGTTGATCCGGTTGTATTCCCACCTGTCAGCACCTTTAAAATACACTTGTAGACAATAAAACGACATACCAAGATGAAATCCAAATGCGACGGAAATCAGTAGATGTGATGTACATGTACACACAAACGAATGATTACAGTTTCAGAAAAAAATGGATGATTTATTCCAGAGAAAGAACCCCACAAATTGAGGCAAGTCAATAACGCGTTGGTCCATGTCTGCCCCCTATGCAAGTAGTTCTTTGGCTTTGCATGGATTCATACAGTATCTTGTCCGCCGCTCGTGGTCTCGCGGTAGCGTTCTCGCTTCCCGAGCACGGGGTCCCGGGTTCGATTCCCGGCGGGGTCAGGGATTTTCACCTGCCTCGAGATGACTGGGTGTTTGTGTTGTCCTCATCATTTCATCATCATCCAGGAAAGTGGCGAAATTGGACTGAGCAAAGATTGGATAATTGTACGGACGCTGATAACCACGCAGTTGAGCGCCCCACAAACCAAACAAACCAAACATCCTTCATACAGTATCTTGATGTCCCGAGGGACATTGTGCCAAATTCTGTACAAGAGGCTTATTAGATGGTCAAAATCTTGAGCTAGTTAGATGGTCTTGTGCACAATGTTGCAAACGTTCTCAATAAGGGAGAGATGCGGCGACCTTGCTCACCAAGGTGGCTCATCTGTTCTTCATTTATCTCCTCTTCCATTTCGGTAACACTGCCTTCAATTTTTGTATAGACATTCTGTGTACTCCTTTCGCCTTTCCCTTCTTTGATTAGGACTGGTTTTCCACTTGAGCTCTTTATATTCATACAGTTGCTTCTCTTTTTTCCAAATCTTTCTTTAATTTGTTAGTGGGAGGCATCTATCTTTCCCCTAGTGAAATATGCTTCTAAAGCCTTACATTTGTCCTCTGATCATTCTTGCTGAGCTATTTTGTACTTACCATCAGTTTCATTTTTTAGACTTTTGTGTTCCCTTTTGCCTGCTTCAGTTGCTGCATTTTTATATTTTCTCCTTTCATCATTGAATTCATATTGTAACATCCCCTTAGAAAAATTTATGAATGACTGTGCTGATAAACCTCTTACATTATTTGATTTTAAAACGGCTGAGCAGAACTGAATGTACTCAGACATTTCGCTCTTTACCTGTTCTGATCAACACTAAACTGACACACAATATTTTTAGCGCAACGCAATCTGACTTTCAAAAATCCCTACAAAAGAATGGCCCTGACTAACAATAACCTATACCTTTCATGAATCACTTACCTCACTAAAATCTTCGTTATTCAAACTACTGCAATACAGTGTGCACCAATACTGCCAACTGAATAAAAGATTCTAACTACTGAAGGCACTAACTACTGATAGCCATAGTTAGCAAATGAAAGATTTTGATAGTGAACAAACAATGTATTTACCTTAATAGTGTTCAAAAGCCATTATATATATGTATCAGTTCATGACATCCAGTCTTACAAATTTACTGTCTCTGATGGACACACATCCAGATCATCCGCTCTCAAAACTCAGCCATCTTTCTCCCCACATCCATCACAGCTGGCGACTGACCTCCAACTGCGCAACGTTACACGCTGGTAACAGTCAACTGCCCAACACTATAATAGGAAATTACAACAATGCAAACCAGCCACAGACTGCACACAGCACAGCCAGTGATTTTCATACAGAGTGCCACGTGGCGTTACCAATATAAAAACCTAAACAGCCTACTTACATAGCCCCCATGCTCCCCACAAAAAAATTTAGAAATTGTTTTGGGCCATGGCCAATACAGATTTGAAAAAAAAAGTTCATAATTACAATAACAAAGATGTCAAATGCACACACTTATTGATACAATGTTGGTCAAAAGCTACAATTTTCTCACAGTCCATAAATACAGTCCTGATCATTCATCACAGTAAAATTTCAGTGGTTTTTTTTTCTCAAAGTCTGAGCAGTAAACGAAAATACACACGGAAGTAGTGGATTTCCACGCAGTCTTGAAGAAGTAGTGTTGTCCTTCCAACGGAAAGACAGTGCTGACTCTTGACATGCAGACCAGTAGTGGGCCACAACAGAGCAAACCCACAGCACAGTCAGTCGAAGTTTTGAAGAATATTGGTAGGTAGATCATCACTGAGCAGACCCACTGTAGTCCTGGTAGAGATTATGATATTGGTGGGCCACCAGAGGTGCAGACCCACTGCAGTCCTTGTAGAGACAGCCAGCAGCCATCTGTTGCGACTGTGCAGGTGCACAATCACTATCGAAGAGTCTTGCAGACAATATAGCAAGTCCATAAACCACCACTTGTGCACTCATAATTTTTTTTTTAATGTCCTTAGAACCAGCAATGCTGTTAACCAGTCCCTTGCTGAATTATTAACACACGTGCAAGCACTAACAGTCCCAACTTCTCACATATTGTGCATATACTATGACCAACAGAAATGTGTGCAGTGAAATGTATGCTTACAAGTTACTTAATTTGATGAACTGGTGTCCATTACAATTTTATAACATGAGAATACAATTACAAGGATACAGAAAACATCATTAAACTTAATAATACAGATAACATTTGTATTAATACAGGCTTTACAAAAGAATAGAAATATACATCAGTGTTACAGGAATTATGACGTAAGTAAATGTATAAAATAATGAGAATAGTTTTCGAAACATTAATTTCACACCTGAGCATTAAAACAAAACAGAATAAATAATGTCTAAACATCTTTACAAAGTAAATAACATATTATTAGAAAAATTCTACAACATAACACGTATCAGCTAAACACATAAAGACAGGAAGAACACAAATACACAAGGGTACACAAACACCTATCGGAATACACAAAAGGAAAGGACAGGGTTTGTTTTACTGCAGTATCTTGCAAACAAAACTTTCTTTACCTCTTGGAGATCTCCCTTCATTCATCATTATTCCCAAAAAGTCCTATCTATACCTGTTGTCCCCAATCCCTACTGTTTTGTTCATATCCTCTTTCTAAATAAATTTTTCTCATTGTACAATACTCATTTTTACCCAAATATTTTTCATATAACTGCTCAATGCATTCTTTCCCTGTTCTTCATAGTTAGTTTCTTATATAGTCTACCCCCTCTTAAGCTAACTTAAATCTACTGAGCTCAGATATATATACTAAGGGACGAGGCAATGCAACAGCACAAAACAATTAACACAAACAGCCATCACAAAAAAATGCAAATTGGCAAAGCAAGCAGCAGTATATCTAAATTAACAAAGCACCTGACAAACAGCAGCAGCAAATGCAGTAACTTATACCTAAGCATGACAAAGCTCAAGCAGAAAAAATATGACAGTAAAGACAACAATGCAGATAAGGGAAACGTCTATTCACACCTTAGTGTCCATGTCATTAAAGTGGTGCACCACAACTTATTCTACAAAAAAAATTACCAAGTACTTCTAAAGAAAATTATGTATACAGTTACTGTTATTAGTCCCTTCTTATTGTTCTCTCCTTTCCAAGTGCTCCTTTCTCGAAGAATGTGGATCATAAAATTATTATTTAATAGATCTGTTGACAGAAAGTGTTCACATTAGCAAATGCATTTAATTTTATTTTATAAAACCAATGCTGCAACACAGCTGGAAACCAGATATCAAATGAAATAAGCAACTATGTAAAGCAAAGCATAAAAATATCGTTCAATAGTCATGCTGCATTTCATAAGTTAGTAGAAATTCTCTCAACTCTCGTAGAAAGACACTTGTCATAATCAGGTGTGCAGATGTAAGAATATTTCCCATCAGTTTATAAGCATTTCAGTAAGTAGCACAAAGTACAATATGTTTCCAAGTAATGAGTGTGTGGTATTTGCGATGCTTTCTACAAAGGAATGTCAATAGCGAGGTTAATGGCCTCTTTTTTCTCCACCTAATTGCTTTTTCTCCAGGCAGCTGGCACAGCTGGGCTCCACAACGCATTACGTCAAGGTCAGTTACCTTTCTTACCGAATTATTTACGACAGCAGTTTGTGCTACAGTGACAGTCTCATATAAAAAATTTCACAGATCAAGAAATTACAGTAGAAATGCGTAGAAACGAAATCTCATGAATAGCAGTGTTGTGATGCATTCACGCATGGACACACAAGTCATAACTCTTAAAGTACGATTCTTGGTTTCCAACATCCTTTTTTCACAAACCAGAGTCCCTACCCACTACTTATTATTCCTTACCTAATTACACATATACATATGTCGACCCTTAGCTGAGGATACCTCACTGGAATCTTCTGATTTTTTCTTGTAGTTTGTGCAATTAGCGTAGCTATTGTTTATTGCTAGCGCGTAATTATAGAGAGAATTTCCTTTGTAGTTGTAGTATTTCATTGTTGTACAGTAAAACAGTTGTGGCTTGCATGTATATTTGTACCAAGTATTTCACAGCTGCGCTTGAAGTTAAAGAGATATTACTTTCAGTGCTATGCTAATGTGTTTTCTTAGTTTCGCTCTTCAAATTGTACTTTTCTTGTTATCGTGTGAAATACGTGTTAATTATGGCGTGTGAAAAACGTAACACTAGGCTCCAAAGTAAATTGAGAAATGATAGTGACGACAAGCGTAGCTTATCAGCACCACCGTGTAATGAATTAACAGACATTCAAAGCAGTAATTTGGTAATTGTGCATAGAGAAATGGAGCGGGCGGCAAATAATGGTGTAGACAGTGAAGCAATTAGTGAACAGGGAAGCATTATCGATCGATCGGTCAGCAACAGCTCGCCTCAGGAATCCGAAATGACGGGACACAATCTTGCAAATACTGTAGATTCAGGTTTTGCATCCTCACCGTTTTCTCATATAAGTCAAGACACATTTTCTGCTTTTCAAAATGTGAATATTGCCGGTTCAAATGCACTGCTGAATAGCACTGACAAGGGAACATCCCCATTGCACCCCCCTCAGATTTAGTTATAAGTTGGCACAGTGGATAGGCCTTGAAAAACTGAACTCAGATCAATCGAGAAAACAGGAAGTAGTTGTGTGGAACTATGAAAAAATAAGGAAAATATACAAACTGGGTCGTCCATGCGTAAGATAGGCAACATGAAATGGAGTGCCAGACAAGGAGCGCCGTGGTCCCGTGGTTAGCGTGAACAGCTGCAGAGCAAGAGGTCTTCAGTTCATAACTTCCTTCGACTGAAAATGTTAACTTTTTATTTTCAGTTTATGTGAAAAACTCTTATGTTTTCATCACTTTTTTTGGAGTGATTATTACATCCACAAGAAAACCTAAATCGGGCAAGGTAGAAGAATCTTTTCACCCATTCGCCAAGTGTACAAGTTAGGTGGCTCGACAACATATTCCTATCATGTGACGCACATGCTGTCACCAGTGTCGTATACAAAATATCAGACGTGTTTTCCTGTGGAGGAATCGCTTGACCTATGACCTTGCGATCTAATGTTTTCGGTTCCCATTGGAGAGGCACGTCCTTTCGTCAACTAATCACACGGTTTTGCGGTGCGGTCGCAAAACACAGACACTAAACTTATTACAGTGAACAGAGACGTCAATGAACGAACGGACAGATCATAACTTTGCGAAAATAAAGAAAGCAAGATTTTCAGTCGAGCGCAGATTTGAACCAAGGACCTCTCGTTCCGCAGCTGTTCACGCTAACCACGGGACCACGGCGATCCTTGACTGCCAGTGTCCTTGATGTTGCCTATCTTACGCATGGACGACCCAGTTTGTATATTTTGCTTATTTTTTCATAGTTCCACACAACTTCTTCCTGTTTTCTCGATTGATCTGTGTTCAGTTTTTCAAGGCCTATACACTGTGCCAACTTATAACTAAATCTGAGGGGGGTGCGATGGGGATGTTCCCTTGTGAGGAACATGTTTCAGACACCAGTGCATTGCTATTACAATTAATGCAACAAATGGGACAAAAGCTTCAAAAGTTAGACACAATGGAACAAAATCTTCAAAAGTTAGACACAATGGAACAAAATCAGAGACAAACACAGCAACAGTTAGACGCAGGGGAACAAAATTAAAAACCGTCACAGCAACAGCCTCAAAAGTTAGACACCATGCTTGAACAAACACGTGAAGGTTTAACTGCTGAGTTACTTAAAATCGAATCGAAATGTCAAAAAGTCTGTAATAACGTAAAAACACAAATTTGTGAACATTTTCAACAATCTACACCATTCATGAATCACTTACCTCACAAAAATCTTCGTTACTCAAACTACTGCAATACAGCGTGCGCCAATACTGCCAACTTAATAAAAGATTCTAACTACTGAAGGCACTAACTACTGATAGCCATAGTTAGCAAATGAAAGAGTTTGATAGAGAACAAACAACGTATTTACCTTAATAGTGTTCAAAAGTCATAATATATATATAGCAGTTCATGACATCCAGTCTTACAAATTTACTGTCTCTGATGGACACACGTCCAGATCATCCACTCTCAAAACTCAGCCATTTCTCTCCCCACATCCAGCACTGCTGGCGACTCACCTCCAACTGTGCAACGCTACGCGCTGTTAACAACCAACTTCCCAACACTACAATAGCAAATTCCAACAATGCAAACCAGCCACAGACTGCTCACAGCACAGCCAGTGATTTTCATACAGAGCGCTACGTGGCGTTACCAATATAAAAATCTATACCGCGTACTTACAATATATCCTCTCTCATCCAAGGATTTATACTAGGCCTTCTTTTTTTACCTATTTGATCCTCTTCTGCCTTCACTATTTCATCTCTCACAGCTATCCGTTTTTCCTTTACTGTATTACTTCCCCTGTTCGAGTCAATCGTTGCTTAATGCTCCATCTGAAACTCTCAACACTCTAAGGTTCTTTGAGCTTGTCCAGGTCCGATCTGCTTCGTTTTCTACCTTTTTGCAAATTATTCGGCTTTAACCTACGCTTCATAACCAATAAATTGTGGTCAGAGTCCACATATGTTTTTGGAAAGTTCTTACAATTTAAAATCTCGTTCCGAAATTTCTTTCTTACTATTATATAATATAATCTAAAACCCTTGCAATGTCTACAGGTATCTTCCACATAAAACAACATCTTTCATGATCGTTATCCATGTGTTAGCAACGATTGAGTTATGCTCTGTGCAAAATTCTTCCAGGTGGCTTCCTCTTCCGGTTTTTGGCTGTAGAAAATACCTGCCTTCATAAAGATGCCGGTGCACCATAGCCAAGAAATTCTGCGCGGAAATGAACGCACAACCCGAAGTAGCGGAGCAGTGACGGAGTGACGGAGCGGCCTGGTGACGTCATCACCCAACAGACTGCAGCCTAAAGCACTGGATGTACCGCATATAAAACAGGAAATACGATACTGGTAGCGCGTTTTAACTTTATTTGGTAAATATTTCGAACAGCAATGTATGACTTACATGGAACGTAAGTGAATGTATTGTATCTCGAAATATTCATCTAACTACATACTTTAATTTGCTTGCCCCTTAAAGTTAAATGTAAGTCAATATATTTAGTACTATGTAATATTATCTGCGCAAGGAATATACATTTGATGGCCTTAAGAGCATATTAAAAAGTGCAAGTGTTCCATAGAGTTTAAACGAGCGCATTCCACGTGGGATTCAAAATGACGGATTGTTCAGCTTGTACTATAGAGTTCTCTACTGCAGCCGAAGGCGTCACACGAAATCTTCAAGCGAGATGGAGCCACCAACCTATCAGAAGAATGCTCGATTGATGCTGCAAGAAGCAGAACTGCGCCACAGCCCCAAACAGTGGCGCAGTGGCGCCCACCGCCACCAGCCTAAGACGGCCCAGAACAGTTTTCTCTTCCTGAAGAAGCAGGCGAAACAGGAGAAACGCTCACCACGCGCTGTCTGTAGAGACGGAGCAGAGCGTCCTGCATCAATCAAGACTGCAATTACTTCAGTCCTTTGAGGTGAATGCGCTACATCCCCTTAGCTCAATCACAGTGGAATGGCATCGTCAGCTGAATGCGTACGGAACTAAACAGTGATTTTATTTTTCTGTTTCTCCTTTCACTTCTTTAAATTATTGTAACTGGACAATAAGGATGTTATCTGTTAAACACATTGAAGGGCCAAAAGTCATGCGAGGGCACTGTTTTTAAGATGCGCTTGTCGGCTGGTGAAGCCTGTGCAGTGCAAGCGGTCCATCCACACCAGGGGCGAGCTGACGCAGAGCAGAACGTCGATCGTCCCTTATGGCTCTGAGAAGATATTGTAACGTACCCAGGAAGGAGGCGCAGGAGTGCTACGGGGCAAGTTACAGCCGTCATAGGCGTCGGCAAGAGAGGTAGGGGGGGGGGGGGGATGTGGGTGCAGACTTGTCATTCATTACAGAGTCCTCCCGCAATTCTAGGAAACGTTGTCTCTACTGTAGTGCTGATTTAACACTGAGAACCCCGACGAGAAATAATGCAGCTTTAACAGCCACTATAGACCTTAGGGTTTCTTAGTTGTTACTCTGTTCGTGGAAAATAAAGCCTTTTCCATGATGCGGTTGCAATTTCGGCGTTGGTCAAGATGGGTGCCAGCCTGTACAGAACCGCTCCGAAATCATGACTTCAGTCAGTCGGTTCCTTGTTCAGACCTTACCGAGCTGCTGAGATAAGGTACAGGTCTGACACCCTGGTGCACTGATTCCGTCGCCGATTCCAAACACACACGGCAGTGGCCTATGTGCCAGTCATCCGCCCCAGTTCCCCTAAGGAATGTTCATAGGTAATCATATACACCCTGATCAATTCCTAGTTACTTTAGAAGTTGAAATTTGGGCAAGATGCAGGAAACAAACGTCTTTAAAGAAAGCACAAAGCCAAAACTTGAAATATAAAGTTCATCTGCTACAGAATGAAAACATAATGAACTCACATCAGGAAGGCTCACCCTGGAATTGCAAATGGTTACAACTAAAGACAATATTGAAGAAGAATGGGAAAAATTAGAAACATCAATGCTTAAAACAGCTAATGAGGTACTAGAGAAAACTAGAGTACCAAACTGGAAAAGCGGTCCGAAAATATAGAACACAGAAAGAGTTGACAATATTAAAGAAAAAATGCTCATGGCACATACATACAAACAAGAACAAATGAAGCCTGGGAAATATATAACAGAAAAGAAATAAAACAAAGTATTTAATTAATACATACGATGTTGAATCCTGGGAAAGATTTATTACTAACATTGAACATGACCTTCATGGAAGACAGAATTTAGCGTTTAAATTTATGGACCAAATGAATAAAACGGAGAAATATACTGTAAACATTAACACAATAACAGAAAGTCAATCGACACACAATTACGAAATTTATAGTGTAATGAAGATACTGAAGAAAGCTATTCTACAAAAATGTATTACTCTGTAGATCAAATAGACAGACAAGAATTAAAAGCAGCCTTAAATGTAACAAAAAACAGAAAAGCTACTGGCCTAGATTTTACTAATGCTTAATTAATCGCATATGGAGGAATCACTTTATAATTTTGTCTCCTCCATTTTTTAAATGAATGTTGGATGAACTGTTCTGTACCTGAAGAATGGAACGCAGCTAAAGCTAATTCTATATTTAAACAAGGCATTTAGAAAGACAGAGGAAATTCAAGAGAAATAAGTTTACTAAGTGCAGGATATAAAATTTATGAAAAAATTCTTATTCACATGCTACAAAATATCGCTGATGCAACAATCTCAAAAGAACAATCAGGCTTCAGAAGAGATGTTCGTGAAATGATAATATATTTATAATAAGGCAAATTATAGAAAAAGTCGGTAATTGGCTTAGAAATGCGTTTAACATTTATTGATATGAGAAAGCCTTTGATAAGCTAAAAAGACCCCTTTTGTGTAAAATATTGTAAATAAAAGGTTTTCCAAAACATCTTATTAATGCCATAAAGAGTCTGTATGTAAATACAAAAATAGTTATAAGTTCATGTTCGAAAATGCCAGATGAAATTTTAACAACTCGAGGTGTTCAACAAGGGTGCAGTCTGTCATCCACTTCATTTAATTTATATATTGATGACCTGGTTATGAAGGGAATGATGAAATACAATTAGCAATTGAAATTTGATCTAGCATATCGTTAAATAATCTGTTATATGCTGATGACCAGTAATTATACAGGAAACAGAATTTAAAAAGAGCAGATTGAGCCAAAACGCAATATACTACAACTATAAGTGCAAATAAGACGAAGATAATGACATTCAGAGGAAAGTACCCAGTCAGATCGAAAATAGTAATAAATGATAAAATTTTAGAATACATATTCATTTCATTTATCTTCATTTATCTAGGATGTGACATTTGTTTTAACTGTTACAAAGACATTGAGGAGGTTAATAAATATCAAGCTATCTGCAGAACAATTGCAAATAAAGTTATGGCTGTACTTACTCTTTTCTATTGTTCCGAATCATGGACAGTAACAATCACGTACACAAGCAGCAGAAATGAAGTTCATGAGATATGCAAGAGGCTGTGGTAAAACAGATAAAATAAGGAGTGAACAATAAGATCACATTTATAAATCTTTTCGGTTAATGACAAGATAGAGGAGAATAGAAAGAATGGAAGGATCATGTTGATAGAATGACAGAAAACAAATCACCAAAAAAGATAATGAGTAATCGGCCGATTGAAAAGAGAGAAGAGGAGCTCTTAAGGGATTGATAGATGGATGATAAAGACGGGAACGGGTTATTACAATTCCTAATCCTTGGAAGGAGATGATGATTAAGATAAGATGATGACCCCTACCTCCTTAATGCATGACGCAATCACAACAGCAGTTTACCATCTGTCTATGGAAAAATGTATATTGTAGGTGTGTAAATCTATACTTAATCCGAAACAGATAACAGAAATTTAAAAAAAATCTTTTCTGCACTAGACGATACGGAAAAACATGAGATTAACTTGGTTCAGTTCTAGGCTGATAAATGTTGAAACTACCAAACCATTCGAGTATATTTAAGGAGGATCCCCACATTCTTCAAACCGTATATTAACCCTAGGCTGCAGGTTACTTAGCCAACCCCAAAAATAACTTAGCGTTCAAAACACATTTTGTCATATTCACTTATTCCAGTCCAGACTAAAAACAGAAATCATGAAAGTAAAGCAATGAAGTCATTACCATGAACAAGTTTGAGGTCTTAAAAGCAAACTTAAGTATTACGCTGAGGTGACAAAAGTCATTGGCTAGCGATGTGCACATATACAGAGGGCGGTAGTATCGTGTACATAAGTCTTAAAACGGCAGTGCGTTGGTGGAGCTTGTAATGGTCGCCTGGTCGTAGATATTGCTAATTGCTATAATCGCACTATTTCACTCCCATTTACGGAGCTTGTTAGCACTTGATGTTAGGTTGGCGCCATTAAAATGCATTGTGTTGTGGTAATCGCTGCTACTTGCTGGATCGCTGCTGTCTCTCGATGCTGATGCTGGCTCTACATCTGGTTGTCTAGGGTTAAAAACATGAGGTCCCGTGTTTTTTATGTGCTTCTGATGATAAAGAACGAGCGAAACCAACAAATATGTAAACTTCAAATATTTATTACTCTGGTGGCCATCTTAATTCCACTGTGCACCAAAGACCATGACTCAACACAAAGTAGAACTTCCGTTACATGTTCTTTGCATTGTTTATCCACCTCAAACAATAACACACAAACACACTTCACCAAAGTGACATTCCGACTGCCTTTCGACCCTTCTTGCTGCTCGTATTTATAACATTGTCAAAGAACTACTAAAAAGCGATATAGTTTATAAGTCACATGTACATCTGTTATCCTAATTTGTGCAGAAAAGTTATTAATTTGCATCGAGTGACATAATTTAACATGTTATTAAAATGACAGACAGATTTGTTGACTTGACAGAATAATTCTTTGTTACAGAAAGGCCGTTTTTTAGAAGTTTGTCAATTGACTTCTCTAATTTGCATAAATAAGTAAATAACATGAATTATTAAGAATTACATTGGTTTTCGTCTAAAATAGGATTGCTTACGTGAATACTGAGTGAAAACGCTCCTAGTGAACAAATAGGTTTCACTGGGTGATTTTTATTTAAGGAGATCCAAAATACCTAAGTTGGCCACTATTTTTCGTACTTCATATTAATTATTTAAGATGAACTTAGTGTTTTTACATGATGACATTTGCTGTTTCAGTGATCAAGTGATATAAACTTTTGTGTGGGTCAGTTATTCAGTATAATTTAATGGGTTGACTGTTTATGGAGACAAGTTATTAAATCATTGTTAACATACACAATAACTTTTCTATACTCATAAATACTTGTTAAACTGGTTGAATTTGGAGGGTATCGCATACTTCGGTACAGTAAAGCCTTTAATATGTTCCGTTACAAGCTGTTTATGTGAAAAAGCTTCCGACGGGATTATGACCGCACGAAGGAAATTAAAAGACTCTGATCGCGGAATGGTAGTTGGAGCTAGACGCATTTGACAATCCATTGCGGGAATCGTTAGAGAATGCAATATTCCTGGATCAACAGAGTCAAGAATGTGCCAAGAATACCAAATTTCAGGCGTTGTCTCTCACCATGGACAACGCAGTAGCCGACGGCCTACAATTAGCGATCGATAGCAGCAGCGTTTGCGCAGAGTTTTCAGTGCTAACAGACAAGCAACACTGCGTGAAATCACCGCAGAAATCAATACAGAACGTACAATTTACGCATCCATTAGGACAGTGCGGTGAAATTTGGCGTTAAAGGGCTATGGCAGCAGACGACTGACGCGAGTGCTTTTGCTAACAGCACGACATGCCCTGCAGCTCCTCTCCTGGGCTCGTGACCGTATCGTTTGGACCCTAGACCACTGGAAAACCGTTGCTTAGTTAGATGAGTCCCTGTTTCACTTGGTAAGAGCTGATGGTAGATATCGAGTGTCATGCAGACCCAATGAGTCATGAACCAAAGTTGTCAACAAGGCACTGTGCAAGCTAGTGGCGGCTCCATAATGGTGTGGGTGGTGTTTCATGGAATGGAAAAGGCCATGTTCGGCAACTCTGAGACCATTTGCAGCCATTCACGAACTTCATGTTCCCCAACAAAAATGGAATTTTTATGGATGACAATGCGCCATGTCGCCGGGCTACCTTTGTCAGCCATTGGTTTTAAGAACATTCTGGACAATTCGAGTCACCCAGATTGTCCGACATGAACTCACCCAGATTGCCCGACATGAACACCATCGACCGTTTATGGGACATAATCGAGAGGTCGGTTCGTGTACAAAATCCTGGACCGGCAACACTTTCGCTATTTTAGATGGCAATAGAGGCAGCGTGGCTCAATATTTCTGCAGGGGATTTCCAACGACTTGTTGAGTGCATCCAACGTCGAGTTGCTGCACTCCGCCGGGAAAAAGGAGGTCGGACTCGATATTGGGAGGTATCCCATGAATTCTACCACTTCTCCAGTTTAGGACTAATCCTTGTTTCTCCAGTGCGTAATGTGTTAATGTGGCATTTTGTTGATATTTTCTAGGATTTTCACAACCATCCTCACTCTTTCGCCTATTTCAGAGTTTTGGTTTCAGTTGCAACCCAAAACTATGAATAAATTATTTTACGGCTATTTTCTAGCTTTATTTCGTGACTAGTTGGATACCACGGACTTAATCGTATGAGAACGTAATTTCAAATCGTTTAATCAAAAAGGTGGCATCCATCTTGGTATTAACAACATAAAATTAAACTATTGAAGTATACTCACCTATCAGTATTTTGAGATACAGTAATTTTTATATAGTTACTGTCAAATTTATTTCTCGGGGCAGGATATGTTTTTAGTCAACATCAGAATCAGTTAATCGGTTATAATTATTTAACTCTTGGCTCTTCTTGGTAAAATCTCTGTAGATGTCGACGACTCCGTCCCAGCCATTCAGATTTAAGTTTTCCACGATTTCCCTACATCAGTTAAAATAGCTGCCGGCATGCTCACTTTGAAAAGGCTCGGCCGATTCACTTCTGCAACGTTCATTCGTCCGAGTTTGCGCTCTGTTTCCAATGACATCGTTGCTAAAACTTTGGTCATACTTCCTGTCTTATGAGTGGACGTCCGTTATTTAAACACTCGTCGCAGTGGCGGCAATTTACTCGTGTGCAAAAACTGTTTCTGCGATACCGGAAATCTGGCCTAAACACTGTTTATCTGGGAAACGCGATTCCTGTTTTAGTCTTTAACTAAAAATACTGGAAACAGTTGTCTTAGCAACATTATGAGTACTACTTTTAATAGTCAAAATGTATCCTTTTCCATTACTTTGCAGATTATTCAGCCTTTCTGTCCTTCTTCAACATCCAACAATAAAAAGAAAAAAGGAACATAAAGTTTTAGCGTCCCGTCGACATCTAGGGCGTTAGAGACGGATCACAAGCTCAGATTGATTCAAGTATGAGGAAGGAAATCGCCGTGCCCTTTGAAAGAAAAAATACCGCCATTTGTCTGGAGCGGTTTAGGGAAATTTAATTCAAGATGGCCGGACGCATTTGAACCGTAGTCCATTCGAAAGTGATTCCAGTGTACTAACCACTGCAACACCTCGTTCGGTAACACCCAAGACACTGGGAGCAATTAGAAAGTCATCTAACGTCAGCCAATGTGTAACTTCATTTACACAGATCACGGAAGTTACACACATCAAGAAAAGTTTTGCATCATCCCGGTTCCCAGAACTCCTGAAGATAGATGTGGCTGTGGCCTGTCGATATTGTATCACAGACACAGTCCCTTTGACCGTTCAGAAATCTCACTAAACTCGCCCAAAGATGTAAACAACCATGCATTAGCAGCGCCTATTAGATGGAGAGGGTCCGACAGCCGATCAGTTCCAGTCATTCCACCAGGAAGGAGGTACACGGATCTGTTGTCTGTAGTTCAATCATGCCTACTCGGTCAATACCGCGGTTCAATCGCGTCCGCATTGTTACTTTGTGCCAGGAAGGGCTCTCAACAAGGGAAGTGTCTAGGCGTCTCGGAGGCAACAACGCAATATTGTTCGGACATCAATGAGATACAGAGAGACAGGAACTGTCGATGCCATGCCTCGCTCAGGCCGTCCAAGGGCTACTGCTACAGTGGATGACCGCTACCTACGGATTATTACTCGGAGGAAGCTTGACAGCAACACTACCATGTTGAATAATGCTTTTTGTGCAGCTACAGGACGTCGTGTTACTCATACTGTGCGCAATAGGCTGCATGCTGCAAAACTTCATTCCCGACGTCCATAGCGAAGTCCATCTTTGCAACCACGACACCATGCAGCGCGGTACAGATGGGCCCAACAACATGCCGAATGGACCGCTCAGGATTGGCGCCACGTTCTCTTCACCGATGAGTGTCGCATATGCCTTCAACCAGACAATCGTCGCAGACGTGTTCGGAGGGAACCCGTTCAGGCTGAACGCCTTAGACACACTGTCCAGCGAGCGCAGCAAGGTGGAGGAACCCTACTGTTTTGGGATGGTATTATGTGTGGCCAACGTACGCCGCTGGTGGTCATGGAAGGCGCCTTAAGGCTGTACGATACGTGAATGCCACCCTACAACCGATAGTGCAACCATATCGACAGCATATTGGCGAGGCACTCGTCTTCAAGGACGACAATTCGTGCCCCCATTATGTATATCTTGTGAATGACTTCCTTCAGGATAACGACAATGCTCGACTAGAGTGGCCAGCATGTTCTCCAGACATGAACCCTATAGAATAAGCCTGGGGTAAATTGAAAAGGGCTGTTTATGGACGACGAGACCCACCAACCACTCTCAGGGATATACGCCGAATCGCCGTTGAGGAATGGGACAACCTGGACCAACAGTTCCTTGATGAACTTATGGACAGTATGCCACGACGAATACAAGCATGCATCAATGCAAGAGGACGTGTTACTGGGTATTAGAAGTACCAGTGTATACAGCAATCTGGACCACTGCCTCTGAAGTTCTCGCTGTATGGTGGTACTACATGCAATGTGTGGTTTTCATGAGCAATAAAAAGGGCGGAAATGATGTTTATGTTGATCTGTATTTAAATTTTCTGTACAGGTTTCGGAACTCTCGGAACCGAGGTGAAGCAAAACTTTTTTTGATGTGTGTACATAACGCCTTTAGTTACAAACGCAGATATGCCGTTTACCGATCCTCCACTTCCTCCTCACCCTGATCAACATCCAAAAAAAGGCTTGGTGAGGTGGTTGTGCGGGGCACTCCATGTCTGCCTTCTTTCTGCTCTTGCACTCTTGCCTTCTTCACATGTGCCATGGGGTAACGTATTCTTGCAGAAAGACGTCGGCGTACCGACTTGGATGTTCATTGATCTTCCATTTGGTCATTTGACTTAGTGGAAACAGAGCTAGAGTGTGCGCTAACC
Organism: Schistocerca cancellata; assembly: GCF_023864275.1. Taxonomy (NCBI): domain Eukaryota; kingdom Metazoa; phylum Arthropoda; class Insecta; order Orthoptera; family Acrididae; genus Schistocerca; species Schistocerca cancellata. The sequence continues at coordinate 1,098,464,216 of NC_064626.1, read as the reverse complement.
CTTGACCCAGTGCTCCCAAAATCTTCTGCTGTATTCAGACGGAGTCTGAATTCTCTCGTCAAGTCTGTTACGACTTGCGGCACGAGCGTGCAATGCTTGCATGTCGTCACTACAAATGGTGCGTGGAATGCAGCGTCCGCCAACAAACCTTTTGTACTGTAAATTAACCGTACAAATCCATATTATCAATTAATTTACATTTCAGACGGAGAACGTGGGGCGTGACCAACCCCAGTTTTCAGAGTCAATCTTTTAATATATGTCAGTACATGGGGCGTCTCCATAAGGAGAAACTGTGGATCTGTGTGCTAGTTTTTAATCTCCGGAAAATAAACTTGTGATATTCATTTGGCCAGCGTTAGGGCTGTTGTAAATGCCACAACGGTCCATGCCATCATATGTCTCTAATACGAAGTTTGAGGCGTTTTTCTTCTTGAAGTACGATTCACAAGATCGTCCCTATAGTGTCTCCACTGGGATGCCGAGATGTACGTCTGAATTTCGGTAGTCCAGATGCATACAAAAGTTTTTCAAGTATCGGGACTAGCACTTAACTAATGAAGTGTCACCATGGGATCTGTCTCGTTAGCGTTGAAACAGGAAAGAAGAAGTCTCATCGTCATTAATACTGTCGTAAGTTCCAATTGTGACAGCGTAATTCTCTTCACAGTGGTTTGTCTGCTTATTTCCAAAAGTGGCCAACTCACGTACGGTGAATTACTGAGGAGGAGGAAAAAAACATTCCACAGCCTTGTTTAACAGCACATTTTCTGAAATGTGTGAGGCTAATATTGCCTAGTCTAAAAATGTTTGTAGCTACTGTGATGAGATGTATCAACTAGAGTTACCCCTTATTGCAATAAATGAGGAAACAAATATGTTTTAAGGCAATTATTAAAATTACTTGAAAATAACAACCTATAATTAACGAATGACAATATTTCGAGTCCAACAAGTGTAATATAAAGTATATATGTCTTTCTTGAGCGTACTATTATACTGTAAAATATATTATTGCCGTACATAATCACGATACGAAGAAAATTCAAATGATAAACAAATAACTCGCTTTTTCACAATGCTTTGAAGATAAGCCACGGAATGTTTGCTTATAAAAGCTTTGTAGCACAAACTTTTCACAAAAATGTCCTACGATCATAGAAAAATGGATACAAAATATATTACCAAAGGTGGCTTGCTCTAGTCATTTTTCAGTCATCTTCATCTACTTTTGTGGTAGTCCCGGTGTTCAGCTGACTTGATGTGAATATGTAATATACTTCAGTAGTTTAGCAATATAATCTTTCTTCTTGTTGTTTATCTGAGCTTTTCCACCATATGTTTCTCTTTAAGGGAGCCCAGTCTTCTAGTTGGGAAAGTATTTCCAGGCTATCACTAATGTATGAATCCCAGGTTCTCCAATAAAGGGCCTACCAATTGTTTGCCCTTTCTCTTTTGACATGTACTCATAGTACAGAAATCGATGGGGAGAAAATGACACTTTGTCATGTTTTCTAGTGCTCCTACTACATTTCGAGCTGAGATGATGACATTTGTGTATAAAGGGATCCATCAAGTCTTAAAATCCACTGTTTCTCTTGTTTCTGCTGCATATACTTGTGATCAAGGCGGCTGGATTCGGTGATAAGTTACAACTACCGATCTAGAATAAGCACTCATTCGTTCATCGTCGCGGTCATATGGTAGAAAAGAGTGCCCTCTAATGGGGAACAAGTGACGGCTTTTATTAAATTTATCACTGTCTGTTAACAAGAGTAACATTCCTGTAGCTGTATGATTGTGATTTTGGCCTCCAAATGCATCGCCGAACAAGTGCCGTTCTCTTATGTTTTTGGAGACAAGGTATTCGATGTAATGTTTAGAAAGGTGTTACTGCATTAGTGTCTTTCTTAATTTGACCCACATGACAACGATAACAAATATGTTTCTTTGTTTCCGTGCCCTGTATCTCGAAATTAGAAAATCATAGCTTACTAAAACGCAGTCAAGTTTATCTTTCTTTTGTTTTATTGTTTTCGTCATTATTTTAAACTTCAAATTCTGAGTTCTTCAATTTAATACTGTATGTGGAACAGTTAATCAGAGTTATCACCAAAAAACACATGCTGATTCAGCATGACTCCGTTCCTGGGACAAGTTTATTTCTAAAATGTGACAACCCCTGGATTTCTCCTCTACTAGAAACAATTGCATAATTAAATTCGCTTTCTACAAGCAACTAAGCAATGACGACCTGATCGATGGCCGTTGTAGTCTGGTCCCTTCAATCCCCCACAAACCAATGACGACCTCCAGTTCTAATTTCAATTGATGCCTCTGTCTCAGGAAACTGAAACTAACATAATATGCATTTCCAATATTTGAGGAGTTTTAGTAATGAGCGATTCAATTGAACATGAGACTCACTATTTAGTGCCCCTGACACATAAGACCACATCATATCGTCGTTCGGAAGCATGACAGAAAGCATGGGTGCAAATGCTACCCTCTTCAAAGTTTTGATACACCTTGGTATTAATGGCTGACATCCGGGTGTGCCACTGAGGCAAGATACCGAGGCAAAAGTTCATTCCCCCCAAATAGCCCAGAGTCTCGAAAGTTTTCCTATTGTAAACACTGGGGTTAGTAAGCTCAGGGGATCATAAAAAGCAGCGGTTACTTACAATGACCTTCTTTTAGCAGCTGCTGCCTGTACTTTAACGGCGACTTGATGCTGATCTACACAAACTATATCACCTACTACCACCAAGTGAGAAATTCTCGTGATATCTTGTCCTTTTTATATCCATAGTCCGCCTTGTCTGCAACTGTGTATCTCCACGATTGCTAGGCTCATAATCACTTGAAAATGGTTTTGGTGGCTAAAACTGGTGGTAGTGTTAGAAACTAAAACTGCGGCTGGGGCTGTACTTTTTGTACCATTAATTACTACACTTGCATACCCATAATCGTCATCTGTCACGTACAACATACAGACAAAAAAGTAAAACCACAAATATTAATATTCACGAGTTAGAAATGTTGTATTTGTTGTGTATAATACTTGCATGTATACAAAATATGTAAAGAGAAAAATTGTATTTTCTTATCATACTGTAGTTTTTACTCAATTGTTTTCACAGAATATTCATCGATACGCCTTGTGAAACCTGAGCAAGCACTGACATGCTCGCGAGACATCGTTTACCTCGAGAAATTGAGGCTGTACACAACAAATTTTCAAGTACAGATACCATTTTGAAAATATGGTCCTTGATTTTTTTATTACCTCCCAGTTTACAACGACAGGCAAAAATTTTTCATCTAGAACCCAATGAACAGTCGAGCACCAAAGGAAAAAAATAATTAAATGAACTTCCGACACGATTGGTCGGAACCTTCGGTTGTCAGTAATTTCAGTAATTTGATCAACCTGTGTTTGTATATATAAGGAAACTTTTCTCTCTGAGAAGCTCCTACACATACGCTAATGAGTACCCTTGTTCACAGCGTGTACTTTGCCAGCGTGTCATAGCCGTCACGCAATTTAATTGACTTCAGTGAATGAGAGTGGGCCTGTCCTAGCAATTGCCCTTTGTTACTAGACCTTTCCGGCTTACATAGTGGTAATTAGAGTGATGCAGTACTTCCTGGTTCCAGAGAAGCTTCCTACAGTCGGGTAGCACAATTTCGTCGAGCCCCCAAAAGTAATAACTCAGCAGAGATGCGTGGAAACAAAAATAAGGGGAAAAATGTAGCGTGTGATGGAAAACAATAAAGAGTAGAAGGGATTTCATTGTGAATAAAAGATGACAACCCTGTTTTGCTTTCGCAGAAATGTTAGTACCTACAGTGACTTTCACGACTAGCAGAGTATCATATACACCCAATTAATTTAGCAGTAAGTTAGTGCCTTAGCTTCCACGCTTCATCTGCACGGTAAATCGTAGTAATGTGCAACGAGTAATTTCTTAATCTTCACATCACAAACTAATTTGTAAATATCTCGATTTTTTTTTCAACCACGCGAGGAATGGGTGCGATGGGACAACCGATTGGTTTTAACAATCGATTGTTTCTTCCGTTCAGTCGGATTTTTTTTTTCAGTCGAATAGAACAACCAAATGAAACTAGTCTCTCCGGACATGTCAGCTATATAAATGTTTTCACTCAATCTATGAAGTTTTCATACTTTTGGCATTAAATATTAGTTTGTTTTAAGAAGTTAATAGCGGGTGCTACATTATGAATTTCTATTTAAATACATTAACAATTAGTTTTTTATTTAAATTTATAGAAGCTCTGTCTCCTTTCCGCTGGTTTTACACCCGTCATCGAAAATTCTATTCCGGTAAATGCTGAGGTGAAGAGAACAGAAACCATATAAGACACAATTTTTTTAATTGTTTGGGGACCCTCTTGTTTTTAAGCGCGTATTTATCATTCCTCAGATTTCTACTTTTCCTTTGTTTTTTCTTTTTTTTTTTTTGGCAGATATATTTGTCGTCAATTATCTTTGCACTTCCTTAATTCACGTAATTTCACAATATGAACCATCCTAGAAGATGTTATACGTCGGACTGAGTTTTGTCTTGACCACTTTTTACCCAGTCACATGATTTTTTTTTTTGTTTCCGCCCCACTGAGCGTTTCGGTATTCCGATCCAGACCCAAAGTCCGCTATTAAGAAAACGCCTGCTCACAAGCACGGACAAAAAACTGAACTAACAGCTACTTATTGGCCCTGAATAAAAACGGCGGTACAAGTGGCGACAGGCGATAGCGGAAGGCATCGTCAAGAATAAAGATTTAATAGTGGCTAAACGATCGAATCTTTCCGCTCAGAAATGAGTGCACAGGACTGCTCAGACTGTTTTCATGTGGTTGCTCCCACACACTGCTTTCACTTAAAAGAAAGACTGAATAACTCAACGTATAGGTAAAACTATAACCGAATTAGTCGATTTTTTTTCCAACAACCGACTAAATCGATTTTTTTATTCGGTTGGTTCCGTAACTAGAAGGATTGCCAGCAGCAACATGACTGCAGCGAACTTCAGAAGCTTTCTCAATGAGACGAAGACGTACATTTCGTTCATGTAGAGGACGGTATTGTGAAAAATAGCTCAGGAGACGACAGCATGGTGTAATATTGCCATCGTTTACATTTGAGCCAGCTTAAGGATGTACATAAGGGTGTCATATTTCCCGCTGTGTGCTCTCACGGTACCACATGGTAAGATGTGGAGGTGATGCCACTGACATACACACATCAAAAGAGTTTTGATCACCTCGGTTCCGAGAGTTCCGAAACCTGTACAGAAAATTGGAATACAGATCAACATAAACCTCATTTCCGCCCTTTTTATTGCTCATGAAAACCACACATCGCGTGTAGTACCTCCATACAGCGAGACCTTCAGACGTAGTGGTCCAGATTGCTGTACACACCGGTACCTCTCATACACAGTAGCACGTCCTCTTGCATTGATGCATGTCTGTATTCGTCGTGGCATACTATTCACAAGTTCATCAAGGCACTGTTGGTCCAGATTGTCCCACTCCTCAACGGCGATTCGGCGCAAATCCCTCAGAGTGGTTGGTGGGTCTCGTTGTCCATAAACCGCCCTTTTCAATCTATCGTAGCCATGTTCGATAGGGTTCATGTCTGGAGAATGTGCTGGCCACTATAGTCGAGCCGTTATGGCGCCTTCCATGACCACTCGCGGCGTACGTCTGCCGCACATAATGCCATCCAAACACAGCAGGGAACCTCCACCTTGCTGCACTCGCTGGGCTCATTCAGCCTGAACAGGTTGCCTCTAAACACTTCTCCGACGGTTGTCTGGTTGAAGGCATATGCGACACTCATAGGTGAAGAGAACGTTATACCAATCCTGAGCGGTCCATTCGGCATGTTGTTGGGCCTATCTGTACCGCGCTGCATGGTGTCGTGGTTGCAAAGATGAACCTCGCAATGGACGTCGGGAGTGAAGTTGCACATCATGAGTGCTAACACGACGCCCTGTGGCAGTACGAAAAGCATTATTCAACATGGTGGCGTTGCTGTCAGGGTTTCTCCGAGCCATAATCCGTAGGTAGCGGTCATCCACTGCAGTAGTACCCCTTGGGCGGCCGCGGCGAGGCATTTCGTCGACAGTTCCTGTCTCTCTGTATCCCATTCATGTCTGAACAACATCGCTTTGATTCACTCCGAGACGCCTGGACACTTCCCTTGTCGGGAGCCCTTCCTGGCACAAAGTAACAATGCAGACGCGATCGAACCGCGGTATTGACCGTCTAGGCATGGTTGAATTACAGACAACACGAGCCGTGTACCTCCTTCCTGGTGGAATGACTGGAACTGATCGGCTGTCTGACCCCCTCCGTCTAATAGGCGCTGCTCATGCATTGTTGTTTACATCTTTGGGCGGGTTTAGTGTCATCTCTGAATAGTCAAACAACATCCACAGTCAACATCTATCTTCAGGAGTCCTTGGAACCGGTGTGATGCCAATCTTTTTTAGATATGTGTACATACCACTGCACGCACAGACAATCCCTCGTTCAGTACCAATGCAGTGGTTTCAGGTATGTTTTATGAATATTACCTGTCTCTCGCTAAATCAGATGTCTATCACTCACTAAACCCACGACTAACGCGTGCCGCAAGTTACACTGAAAATCATCTGCGTAAGGCAGCAGGAAGAAAAACTGCATTTGATAAGACAACTAACTGCCTACAGAAGTACGAAGTCAAATTATCACCGACATGACTCCTAATTTCAGCAGCAGAATATCAAATTACATCTGACATAGTATCTCTCTACAGCAGATTACCCTCAAATTGCATTTCGGGTGACGTGTACTTGCAGTAGATGGAAGTGAGAATACAACTGACCTGAAAGTCAAATTACCTCTGAAGTGAAACCCTCTTGGAACAACTGGCAGTCAAATTACATTTGGCATGGCATCTAGCTACAGTAGTAGGAAGCCATATTACATTGGGTATTACATACACCTACAAGCTGTGGTAAGTCAAGTGTCATTTGACATTACGTCTACCTGCAGCAGTAGGGAGTCAAGTTACATTTGATGTGACATCTATTGGCAGTAGCAGGAAGCAAATTACTTTCAACGTGATACTTATTTACAGCAGCAGGTTCAAATGGCTCTGAGCACTATGGGACTTAACTTCTGAGGTCATCAGTCCCCTAGAACTTTAAACTACTTAAACCTAACTAACCTAACGACATCACATACATCCATGCCCGAGGCAGGATTCGAACCTGCGACCGTACGGTCGCGCGGTTCCAGACTGTAGAGCCTAGAATCGCAGGCATTGTATTTTTCTACCTGCTGCTGTTGGTTGTTGTTATATGGAACTAGTGGCACACTGAAATCGACCCTTCGGCTAACGACATCCTTCTTCAATGGACGAAAGCAAGTGGCACTTCTGGCCCTCAGTTTCTTACACGATATAGGCTTGAAATCGATGGTACACTAATTTAATATCACACTAACTGCTGTGACACAGATACGCTAACTAACTCCTCCCGAACAGGCCATGAAGGCCCAAATGTTCCGACCGGCCGCCGTATCATCCCCAGCCCACAGGCGTCACTGGATGCGGATATGGAGGGGCATGTGATCAGCACACCGCTCTCCCGGGCGTATATCAGTTACCGAGACCGGAACCTCTACTTCTCAATTAAGTAGCTCCTCAGTTTGCCTAGCAAGGGCTGCGTGCACCCCGCTTGCCAACAGCACTCGGCAGACCGGATGGTCACCCATTCCCAGCCCGACAGCGCTTAACTTCGGTGATCTGACGGAAACCGTTGTTACCACTGCGGCAAGGCCGTTGGCCACAGAGGCATTATCTGATCAAAATTATCCGAACATCACTACGAAATGAGGAATTGACTATTAGATGTCACGAGCGGCGGATCCTCGAGTATTAAAGAAGACTTGCACCCGGCGAATGGTTTACCCGACGGGAGGCCCTAGTCGTACGACATTCACATTCACCTGAGTAACAAATCCATAAACGACATTTCGACCCTTCCAGAGTTGTCGACGTATGGTGATGCAATTATATGAACATACACCTTGCAGAATCTGCAGCTGCCAAACACTATATGTAAATCGAAGGGGATCCTTGCCGTTGGCTGCAGCGGAACATTACGCGGAATCAGCGGCGACAAGCGGAAATATGTATCGGACCGGGATTCGAAACCGGAATCACCTGCTTACTAGGCAGGTGCTTTAACGCCTGCTCCATCCGGGACCAACGTTGTCTCAACTGCGCGGACCATCTCGTACGCCTCACGGCGGATCCATATCCCCACCCAGCGTTACCTATCTGCAGTTCCTGTCCACCAGCTCCTGTTCACTACTCTCAGATCCCCACAGGAGGTCGGAGGTATTTGTGCATTCCCACTGGAGAAAGTGGATCCACTGCTCAGCTAGGCATTTTCTTTCAGTTTACACAGGAGATGTAATTGTCAAATGGAAACGCGAAGGAACAACCACAGCCAACCAAGATCAGTCAGATCTGATGCACTGACGGACAGGAGACGTCGAGCCCTGGCAACGGTGATTGTAAACAATCGCATAAAATCACCAGAGAGAAATACTCGTGAGTTCCAAAGTACTACCAGCAGTCCAGCTAGCATAGTGACCCTGCGTGTGAAGTTAAAACAATGGGCTAAAATGGCCTAGCAGTTCTTCATAAGCACACATTTCAGTAGTCAATGCGCTGTTTGATATGATGTAAAGAGCGACCCACTGGATAGTGGATGACTGGAAACGAATGAATTAGAAGATCGAATCGCGTTATAGCCTTTGGCGATCTGAAGGAAGCGTTTGGATTTGGCCAAAGTCTTGAGAACGCTACCTGCCATCATCCGCAGTGCGCACAGTGGCCGCGCGGGATTAGCCGAGCGGTCTTGGGCGCTGCAGTCATGGACTGTGCGGCTGCTCCCGGCGGAGGTTCGAGTCCTCCCTCGGGCATGGATGTGTGTCCTTAGGATAATTTAGGTTAAGTAGCGTGTAAGCTTAGGGACTGATGACCTTAGCAGTTAAGTCCCATAAGATTTGACACACATTTGAACAATTTTTTTTTTTTTTTTTTTTTTTTTTTTGCGCACACAATGACGTATGGAGGATGTGGTGTTAGGCTTTCGGGGGTTTTCCTCGTGGTTAGGGTGTGGTCCCACTACTGCACTTAAGAAAAACCTAAATGCGCAATGACATGAGCACATTGTACAGTAGTGCATATTCCGTGCATTAGAGGAACATTTCAGAAACGCTGATTGTCCAGGTATAGGATTTTGTAACAAAGCCCGCATTAATCGTGAGTCTCATGTGCAGCGATAAGTCTCAAGCGAATGGAAAAAAATCACGGGTGAATTATATGTATCATCATCATCATCATCATCATCAGTGTTCTGCCTAAATGCAGGTTTTCACATTGTAGTTCTCCAGGCTGTCCGGTCTTCTGCCATCCTCTTCAGGTCTGCATAATTTCCTCTTCCCTTTATGTCGTCTATCACCTTGTATCTCCTTCTTCCTCTCAGTCTTCTCCCACAAACCAATCCTTCCAAAGCATCTACTAGCAAGCACTCCCTTCTCAATGAATGTCCCAACCAGTTCATTTTCCTTTCTCTTACAATCTTCAGCAGACATCGTCTCTCACCAACTCTTTCCAATACTCTTTCATTACTCACTCTTTCCATCCAGCTTATTCTCTCCATTCTCCTCCACATCCACATCTCAAATGCTTCTAACCTTTTTTCATCCTCTCGTGTAAGTGTCCATGTTTCTGCCCCATATAGTGCCACACTCCAGACAAAACATTTGCCAAGCCTTTTCCTTAGTCCTTTATCTAATTTGCCACATAAGAGTCTCCTCTATCTGTTGAATGCTTCCTTCGCTATGGCAATTCCAGTTTTCACCTCGTGGTGACATCTCAAGTCTTCTGTTATTGTGCTTCCGAGATATTTTAATTCACTTACTTGGCTAATGGTAGATTGTCCTATTTTAATATTGGACAATCTGCGTCGTGTACTGATGACCATACTCTTTGTTTTTGCTCTGTTTATTTGCATCCCATATTCCACACAAGCTTCATTCAGATCTTTGAGCATGTTATTCACTGCCCGCTCACTTTCTGCCACTAATACCATGTCATCAGCAAATCTTATACATTCTATTCTCTTTCCACCAATACACATTCCTCTTTTCCCATCTAAACTTTTCGCAATAATCTCTTCAAGGTATACTTTAAACAACAGTGGGGAAAGGCAACAACCTTGTCTAACACCTCGTCCAATGCCGCTTCCTTCTGACATTTCATTTCCAATCCTTATCCTTGCTTTCTGGTGTAAATATAGCTTCTGTATCAGTCGTCTCTCCTTCCAGTCTACTCCTTTCCTCTTGAAGATATCCATCAGCTTGTTCCACTGAACTCTGTCAAAAGTCTTTTCTAAATCTATAAAAACAGCAAAGATTTCTCTACCCTTTTCATAAATCTTTCCCCTATAGTTCTTAGCAGGCCAATAGCATCTCTTGTTCCTTTTCCTCTTCTAAATCCGAACTGCTCCTCTGCAATCCCTCTATCCAGCTTGCCATATAACCTTCTATTCAACACTCTCAGCAAGACTTTAGCTGCATGAGAAATTAGACTGATGGTCCGGTTCTCTTCACATTTTTTAGTATTTCTCTTTTTCTCTATTGGTTTCATAACTGTTGCTGCGAAGTCCATTCCCCTTTGTCATATATCTCGTTACAGAGGTAGACTATTTCTTTTCTTGCCTTGTTTCCCAGACCCTTCAACAGTTCTGCTGGCAAATCATCTATTCCACATGCCTTCCTATTCTTCATCTCCTTCAGCGCCTTTTCTACTTCTGCTTCCAAGATGGTAAATTCCTTTCCATCTTCCGGCACATATTGCTCCTCTTCAACCTTAATTTCGCTTTGCATTTCATCCCCCTTATACAGACATTCAATATATTCTTGCCATCTGTTCAAAACGTCCTGTGGTTCTTCTGCTAGAGTACAATCCGCTCTTTCTATTTCCATGTTATTCCTCTTTCTTTTACGTTCAAAAACTATCTCACTAGCCAGTCTATACATCATTTCATACTTTCCCTCTCTCTCCATTTTCTCTATTTCGTTGCATTTCTGTTTCATCCATTTTTCTCTTGCTTCTTCAGTTTCTCTTCTTAATTCATTATTCAGTTTCCTGTGCCTCTTTTTGCCTTCTTCAGTTTCTACACTTTTCCACTTTCTGCGCTCTTCCATCTTTTTCAACTTGTTTTCTGTTATCCATTCTTTCCTGGTGCTTTGGGATACTCTAATTCCTAGTACTTCTTTGGTAGAGTCCATGAGTCCTTCACTCATTTTTATCCACTTGTCATTAACACTTTCATCAACACTACCTCTTTGCCATTTTTCCATAAATCTTTTCTCCAAATCTGATGCCTTTCCTAACTCTTTGAGTCTTTCTATGTTTAGTCTTTCCTTTGCTTTACGTCTCCAGACTTTTTTCAACTTCACTTGTATTTCTCCCATCACTAGGTTGTGGTCTGAATTTATATCCGCTCCTGGATAAGCTTTAGCATTCCTCAAACAGTTCCTAAACCTTTTTTGTATCAGGATGTAGTCCAACTGATATCTTTCCCTATTCAAATTTGATATCCATGTGTAACGTCTCCTTTTGTGATGTTCAAATAATGTGTTACCCACTGCTAATGAATTTTCTTTACAGAAACTAATTAGTCGTTCACCTCTCTCATTTCTTACTCCTAATCCAAATTTTCCTACTGTATCTTCATATCTTCCTTCACCCACCACTGCATTCCAGTCCCCCATGATGATGTACAAGAAATGTAAAATAACTGTCAGAATAATTAGAGGCCAAGTATCCTTAACATTCTGAGTTCGAATATAACAAAATTTCCTTGAGACAGAAAAGCTTCTGTCCACATATCAGTTGGATTTAGAAAGCATTGCTCGTATTAAAATCAGCTTGCCATTCTCCTATAAACCGTGAATGGAGGACATCAGGTAGATTCCACATTCCTGGATTTCCGAAAAGCATTTGACACGGCACACCACTGCAGATTAAAGATTGACGAAGGTCACAGCATACCGTTTAGGTTCCCAAATATGAGACTTACTCGAAGACTTTGAGCAATAGAGCTCAGTACATGGTCCTCGATGTACAGTATTATTCAGAGACGAGGGTATCGTCGAGTGCCCCAAGGAATTGCGATGGGACCGCTTTTATTCTCTATATACATAATTGATCTGACGGTTAAGGGGAAATGCAATTTACGACTGTCTGCTGATGGCGGTGGGGTGTACGGGGAGGTGCCGTCATGAGTGCCAGAAGGACTATACAAGAAGACAGACAAAATTCCTATTTGGTGAAGTGAATGACAGCTTGCTCTAAATATAGAAAAATTTTAGTGCAGAAGAGTAGGAGAAACAGTCCTGCAGCATTGAAATACAGGATTAGCAGGGTGCAACTTCATAGTCTCTTTGATTAAATATCCAGACGTAACGCCGAAAAGCGATATGAAATGGAAAGAGTATGTCGGGTTGGTAATGGGGAAAGCGAACAGTCGACTTTGGTTTATTGGAAGAATTTTGGGAAAGTGTAGCTCATGTACAAAGGATTCGGCGTATAGAACGTTAGCACGACTCATTCTTTAGTACAACTAGAGAGTTTGGGATCCCCACCAGGTCGGATTAGAGGAAGACGTAAAAGCAATTCAGAGGCGAGCTGCTAGATTTGTTACGAGTAGGTTCAAAGAGCACGCAAGTATTACGGAGATGCTTCGTGAAATCAAATGGCAATCCCTCAATGGAAGACGATGCTCTTTGCGCGAAGCATTACTGCCCAAAATTAGAGAACTGGCATCTGAGGCCTACTGCAGAACGATCCTGCTGCCGCCAACGTACATTTCGCGTAAGGACCACGAAGATGAGACGCGATAAATCGGGGCTCGTACCGAGGCTTTTAGACAGTCGTTTTCGCCTCGCTGTATTTACGAATGTAACAACAGAGTAAATGATTATTAATGGTGCAAGGTACTTTCCGCCATGCACCGTAAGGTAGTTTGCTGAGTATGAATGAAAACACAGACTGTTTGTATCATTATGACAAAGTACTCTGTCATAAAGTAACATTCCTGAGGCAGCATTTTGTTGACAACAAAATTCCTGAAATAGGCTGGTCTGCCCAGACTCCCGATCCGATCGTCTCTGTTTTCGGCTCTTGAGGAAGATTTAGTTGCCAGTTCCTCTACAGACTTTCACACACCATAATGAAAGTGTCCGTAGCAGATTTCAAGCCGCCAGAAAGACAATAGTTACCCAGATACTTTTGATCAGATGATGTATGAGGGTGAGTCAAAAGAAAACCTTAAATATTTTTTAAGTATTATTTATTGTGCAGAAGTGGAACAAAGCTGTATCACTTTTCAACATAATCTCCCCCACGCTCAATGCAAGTCCTCCAGCGCTTACAGAGTGCATAAATTCCTTTATAAAAAAATTGTTTTGGTAGTCCGCGCAACCACTCATGCATCGCGTGGCGTACCTCTTCGTCAGAAAGGAACTTCTTTCCTCCCATTGCGTCTTGGAGTGGACCAGACATATGTAAATCACTTGGGCAAGGTCTGGTGAGTAGGGTGGATGAGGAAGACACTCAAAATGCAGGTCTGTGATTGTTGCAACTGTTGTACGGGCAGTGTGGGGCCTTGCATTGTCATGTTGCAAAAGGACACCTGCTGACAGCAATCGACGTCGCTTTGATTTGATTACAGGCCGCAGATGATTTTTTAGGAGATCTGTCAATCATGCACAGATGACAGTCGTCCCTCTAGGCATGTACTGCTCCAAAATGACACCTTTTTCGTCACAAAAGAGAGTCAGCATAGCCTTCCCTGCTGATGGTTCTGTTCGAAACTTCTTTGGTTTTGGTGATTAGGAATGGCGCTATTCCTTGCTCGCTCTCTTCGTTTCTGGTTGGTGGAAGTGAACCCAGGTTTCGTCCCCAGCAACAATTCTTGCAAGGGAGCCATCACCTTCTCGTTCAAAGCGCCGAAGAAGTTCTTCACAAGCATCAACACGTCGTTCTCTCATTTCAGGAGTCAGCTGCCGTGGCACCCATCTTGCAGACACTTCGTGAAACTGGAGCACATCATGCACATTGTGGTGTGCTGACCCATGACTAATCTGTAAACATGCTGCAAAGTCATTCAGTGTCACTTGGCGGTTTTCCTTCACTATGGCTTCAACTGCTGCAATGTTCTGCGGAGTATTCTGCCGTATTCCTGGACTTCAGGAAGGCATTTGATACGGTTCCGCACTTACGTTTAATGAAAAAAATACGAGCTTACGGAATATCGGACCAGGTTTGTGATTGGATTCAGGATTTCCTAGAAGAAAGAACACAACATGTCATTCTTAACGGTTCAAAATCTGCAGATGTAGAGGTAATTTCGGGAGTACCGCAAGGAAGCGTGATAGGACCTTTATTGTTTACAATATACATAAATGACTTAGTTGACAACATCGGTAGCTCCGTGAGGCTATTTGCAGATGACACGGTTGTCTACAAGAAAGTAGCAACATCAGAAGACTCGTACGTACTCCAGGAAGACCTGCAGAGGATTAATGCATGGTGCGACAGCTGGCAGCTTTCCCTAAACGTAGATAAATGTAATATAATGCGCATACATAGGGGCAGAAATCCATTCCAGTACGATTATGCCATAGGTGGTAAATCATTGGAAGCGGTAACGACCGTAAAATACTTAGGAGTTACTATCCGGAGCGATCTGAAGTGGAATGATCACATAAAACAAATAGTGGGAAAAGCAGGCGCCAGGTTGAGATTCATAGGAAGAATTCTAAGAAAATGTGACTCATCGACGAAAGAAGTAGCTTACAAAACGCTTGTTCGTCCGATTCTTGAGTATTGCTCATCAGTATGGGACCCTTACCAGGTTGGATTAATAGAAGAGATAGACATGATCCAGCGAAAAGCAGCGCGATTCGTCATGGGGACATTTAGTCAGCGCGAGAGCGTTACGGAGATGCTGAACAAGCTCCAGTGGCGGACACTTCAAGAAAGGCGTTACGCAATACGGAGAGGTTTATTATCGAAATTACGAGAGAGCACATTCCGGGAAGAGATGGGCAACATATTACTACCGCCCACATATATCTCGCGTAATGATCACAACGAAAAGATCCGAGAAATTAGAGCAAATACGGAGACTTACAAGCAGTCGTTCTTCCCACGCACAATTCGTGAATGGAACAGGGAAGGGGGGATCAGATAGTGGTACAATAAGTACCCTCCGCCACACACCGTAAGGTGGCTCGCGGAGTATAGATGTAGATGTAGTCACAACTCGTTGTGCCTGACCTGGACGAGGAGCATCTTCCACTGAAGTCACACCATTTGCGAACTTCCTACTCCATTCGTAGACTTGCTGCTGTGACAAACGTGCATCACCGTACCGAACCTTCATCCGTCGATGAATTTCAATAGGTTTTACACCTTCACTACGCAAAAACCGAATAACAGAACGCCGTTCTTCCCTGGTGCAATTCGCAAGTGGAGCGGCCATCTTTATACTGATACTGCGACGGTATGTGTGGATCTGCACTACGCTGCCACCTACAGGTAGAAAATCCGAAGTAATTCTGGTCGTATGTAAAGTACACAAGCTGCAAGACGCGGTCAATACCTTCGCTGCGCAGTGCCGATGGTACTGTTACCGACGACTGCGCCGCTAAAGCGGAGTTATTGAACGCAGTTTTCCGAAATTCCTTCACCAGGGAAGACGAATGGAATATTCCAGAATTTGAAACACGAACAGCTGCTAGCATGAGTTTCTTAGAAGAAGATACCTTAGGGGTTGCGAAGCAACTCAAATCACTTGATACGGGCAAGTCTTCAGGTCCAGATTGTATACCGATTAGGTTCCTTTCAGATTACGCTAATACAATAGCTGCCTACTTAGCAATCATATACAACCGCTCGCTCACCGATAGATCTGTATCTACAGATTGGAAAATTGCGCAGGTCGCACCAGTGTTTAAGAAGGGTAGTAGGAGTAATCCATCGAACTACAGACCTATATCATTGACGTCGGTTTTCAGTAGGTTTTTGTAGCATATACTGTATTCAAACATTATGAATCACCTCGAAGGGAACGATCTATTGATACGTAATCAGGATGGTTTCAGAAAACATCGTTCTTATGCAACGCAGTTAGCTCTTTATTCGCACGAAGTAATGGCCGCTATCGACAGGGGATCTCAAGTTGATTCCGTATTTCTAGATTTCCGGAAAGCTTTTGACACCGTTCCTCACAAGCGACTTCTAATCAAGCTGCGGCCTATGGGGTATCGTCTCAGTTGTGCGACTGCATTCGTGATTTCATGTCTGGAAGGTCGCAGTTCGTAGTAATAGACGGCAAATCATTGAGTAAAACTGAAGTGATATCAGGTGTTCCCCAGGGAAGCGTCCTGGGACCTCTGCTGTTCCTGATCTATATAAATGACCTGGGTAACAATCTAAGGTTGTTCGCAGATGATGCTGTAATTTACCGTCTAGTAAGGCCATCCGAAGACCAGTATCAGTTGCAAAGCGATTTAGAAAAGATTGCTGTATGGTGTGGCAGGTGGCAGTTGACGCTAAATAACGAAAAGTGTGAGGTGATCCACATGAGTTCCGAAAGAAATCAGTTGGAATTCGATTACTCGATAAATAGTACAATTCTCAATGCTGTCAATGCAACTAAGTACCTGGGTGTTAAATTACGAACAACTTCAGTTGGAAAGACCACATAGATAATATTGTGGGGAAGGCGAGCCAAAGGTTGCGTTTCATTGGCAGGACACTTAGAAGATACAACAAGTCCACTAAAGAGACAGCTTACACTACACTCGTTCGTCCCCTGTTAGAATATTGCTGCGCGGTGTGGGATCCTTACCAGGTGGGATTGACGGAGGACATCGAAAGGGTGCAAGAAAGGGCAGCTCGTTTTGTATTATCACGTAATAGGGGAGAGAGTGTGGCAGATATGATACGTGACTTGGGATGGAAGTCATTAAAACAAAGAGATCTGTTAACGAAATTTCAGTCACCAACTTTGTCTTCCGAATGCGAAAATATTTTGTTGAGCCCAACCTATATAGGTTGATCATCAAAACAAAATAAGAGAAATCAGAGCTCGAACAAAAAGTTTTAGGTGTTCGTTTTTCCCTCGCGCTGTTCGGGAGTGGAATGGTAGAGAGGTAGTATGATTGTGGTTCGATGAACCCTCTGCCAAGCATTTAAATGTGAATTGCAGAGTAATCATGTAGAATTAGATGTACAGGTCATTCTGCACGTTGTTTGTAGCACGCTTACCAACTTACAGGATAACGGCGCGAAATTACGATTTGTTATTACAAATTTAAGGTTTTCATTTGACTCGCCCTCGTACATAGTTAATGAAAAAGAAAAAGTTTTATCTAGACTGGTGACTGTACGCAATATGAAGGCACGGCTCCTCATCCTGTCAGAGACCGCCTCTCCCGGAATGCGTGAGGGCGCCGCTCAGGCTGTGGGGTGTTCATCAGGGAAGGCGCTGTAGCGACACTCGCCTCACGTTCCGCTGAGGGGCCCAACATGGCACCCCCATTTGTCTCGAGAGGGCTACGTGAGACGGCAAGCACGGCAGCTGCTCAAACTGACACGGCCGCTAAGCAGCTCCTGTGTCACGTTACCGACGAACCACTTCTTCTCCTTTGTCCTCGAAAGAGGGGGCAATTTCTCTGTCAGTGTTTACAATAGCAACCATAGTGGCGACAGATAGACTGTTTTGAGTGGCTAGAGGAGTGACATTTTTTTTTCTTGTGTTTTCCTGACATGTTGAGTACCAGCAACACTTCACTCTCAAAACTGTTTCCTAACCTTTCGGTACTTTGTTTCGTCTGGAATTCAGATGATAAAATTTCTCTAACTTTGAAAGTACTGCGTAAGTATTAAACTTGTGTTTGTATTTGTTAAAGTTCGTGTTGGTGAATGTCCGGTTGCTATCTGAGAAATTGATAAAACTTCTTTTGATACCGAAACGCGTAAATCTCAGTGTAAGGCAACTGAACTGTGTTACAATTAAATTTTGAACACAAATATGCGGAGCTCACGCTACACGATGCGAACTTCAGTATAGCGAGTATATCATAAAATTAGACTGCGAGGAAGAAAACAGTTTACAGTGAAATTTACATATCGTATTTGACTGCAAAACATATGACTCAGATTAAAATGTCGGCCCTGAATATTGTTAATCTTTATCTTTAGTCTTGCATACAATGACTGCACCAGAATCGTTACTGTAACTACACAGCAAATGAACATAAAAATTACCGCACCTGACTTTCTGACAAAATTGCTCGAGGACTCACAAAATAGCACTTTACTGACATTTTCCACTGGTATTAAGCCACTGACTTAATAAATTGTATTGTATTGTATGTTAACCGGGGACCTAGAAACGACGGAGAGGCTTCGTCCCCGCCGCAGCAGCAGTAGTCCACAGCCCCACGACGACTACCGAGGTCCACTTCACCCCGCCGCCGCCCCACACCGAACCCAGGATTATTGTGGGTTCGGCCCCCGGTGGAACCCCCCAGGGAACGTCTCACACCAGACGAGTGTAACTCCTATGTTTGCGTGGTGGAGTAATGGTGGTGTACGCGCACGTCGAGAAATTGTTTGCGCAGCAATGGCCGACATAGTGTAACTGAGGCGGAATAAGGGAAACCAGACCGCATTCGCCGAGGCAGATGGAAAACGGCCTACAAACCATCCACAGACTGGCCGGTTCACAGGCGCTCCTTCCCGCCCGGAAAGCCGTGCCTTAGTCCGTACGGCCAACTCTCTGACAAGCACTGTGCCTCACAATGGGCAAGGATTCTGATGATAACTTTGTTGGTCTACCTGTGCGAACGGGACGGTCTTCTGTTCTACAACCTGTTACTGTTAATATAATGATGAAACTGTCAAAACGCAAATTTCATTTACCGTACTTGAGATGTGCAACGCAAGACGGTATATTATCACTTTACATAAAAATGCTTCTGCAGCACATAACTCGCGATGTGCAATGCGAGTATACAAAACACATTCATAAAGGTAAAGAACGTAAAGAGGGGAACTCAGCTTAACGACTAATAAAGGAGAACAAGATTCCAAGTTAAACTACGCTTCATTAAGGCACAACAACAATACACATTTTCAGAAGGTTCTCAGAACTAGACAAGTAAGCAAAATATTTCTTAATAATTTTCCTGTGCGCAGTTACACTCCTTGACACTTGTTTCATTTGTAAGACAAAACCGTATATCGCATTGTAAAATTTCTACACCAGACTTCAATTATAGGCAATGTTCTACAATAAGAAACTACACACTTACAAAACGTAAAAAAACTGGATTACCTTACACGTTGGCTTATTAATTCCTTGATTAATATAATCCTGCCTACTCAGTATTTTTCATCAAAACATATTATCTGTGGTCTCAGGAAGAGACTTACAATGAATATGCTTATATGATACCACGGAGGTTGAGTGCATTTATCAAATTCATAACTTCATTCACATTTATGGCCAAAACTTCTTGAAAATCGTCATGGCAAATAAGACACTCCCCTTTCAACTTAAAATCTATAATAATAACATGAGGGTGACAGGATTTTGACCATATAAATCCACAATTTGTCACGTAAAAATAAGACAACTGATATACAGTAGTGACGTTAAATCTTAACACTTCGAAGAGATTCATTGAATAATGTAGTCAGGAGTTTATTTGAGGTGAAATACGTAATATAATTCACTACAAATTTTCAGAAAACATGCATTAATGCCCACTATTAGAAAATTAGAAAATTAAAATTCAGTTATAAAAATTTAATCAAAAGCTCCAAAAACTCAAACAGAATACCCACAACTCAACAATTTCAGGAAGTTACAAATTACTTGGCACAAAAGTTATAGCACTATTTCTTAGTATTTTGTGGAACATCCTTCTGATGGTGAATGTCTTGAATTAAACATTTCTTACTGTAATAAATTCTTGGTTGGCATATAGGGAGACTTTTCGACGCGTGTCATCTTCTCCTGGTGGAATAAACGGTTACCACTATTAACTCTCTGACGTATGGACTGACCAAATAACTGACTACACTTCTAAAGCACCTTGTGGACCACAGCACTCACAATGTGAAGAACATGATTAATTCCAAGACATTATTTAAGAACAGGTGGCAGAGGATTCACTTGAGAATGAGCTTCAATTACTTTCCAAAAAGTACCTGTTTAATAATATTTTCTACAAAGATCCGAATCCCAAGAAGTCACCATACATTTCACATGATGAAGGACACACTAAAAAATGACCAAGGGTCGAAATTAACGGATCATGTGACGTAACTGTATATTTCAGTGAAATGGAAATGATTTCATTCAATTCTCTGCGCTTCTAGAAACCAGATGGTCATCTTTTCTCGTAACTTAGTTCATTGGGTAGATAAGAATAGCGACAAGAATTGTTTAAATAGCATCCTATATTTTTTATTCAGAAATCCACTTGCACACGTCAAGATTTGTGCAAATGCTTACTACAGTGTACCATTCACGTTAACATATCAAAGATGTAAAACAAAATAGATTTTGGATTTCCTGTACAAGTACACATGCAAGTATCCGAGGTAACGTAACACGTTCGCTAACTGAAATTAACAATAAAAAATGGAAACCTAACGAAAATTCAATCAACCGTCTTCAGTCGAAGGTTTGTGTGAATATAATATACACCAACGAAAGTAGAAATACTACTCACCTATGGACAATGTGAGTTTGCAGAACAATAATTACAACAATGTTTTCTTATTTCGTGGAGAGGTATATCATATATGATGTAATAGAATAAGAAATGAAAATCGATATGGAAGACGTACAGGATCTCCTAGTAGTGTCAGAGTGTAACAGATCTTTGTAGGACTTGCGTTCAAAGACAATATTGCATTCAAATGTCTAAAAACATTGGGAGAAGTGGCAACCAAACGACTACTGAGATTGGTGTGGGGTATATAATGGACTGGAAACATACCATCCGACGTTTGGAAACTAATATCATCCACATCATCCATAATTTAAATAAGCACGAGAATTATCAAACAGCATCCAAGTTGTTAACAAGAGTAATATACAAAAGCATGAAAATAGAAACGAGGATCTGATTGATAACACTCAGTTTCGCTTTAGTAAATCAGCCAGAAAGGCACCTCCGACGGTGCGCTTGGTAATGGAACCATGATGTAACAAAAGTTGAGGCACATTCCAAGGACTTGTCCGTCTGCAAAAACGCTCGGAAATGTTAACTGGTGCAAAATTTTCGACATTCTGAGAAAATAAGAGTAATTTTTAGGGAAATAGGGGTACTGTAGAATATATGTAGGAATCAAATGGGGACAATAAGACGGAAGATCAAGGTCAAAGTACTCAGTTTAAGAAGGGTCTGAGACATGATGTAGTTTCTCGCTCATACTGTCCAACGTATAAACTGAAGGAGTAAAAATGGAAATGAAAGAAAGGTTAAAGACTGGGTTTAAAAAACAGGATGAAGGAATATCCGTGATAAGATTCGCTAATGAGATTGTAATCAGTGGAAGTGAAGAACAACTGCACGACCCATTGAATGGATTGGAATGAACAGCCTAATGAGTACAGAATATGGCTGGAGAGCAAGCCAAAGAAACACGAAAGTAGAGAAGAGCAGCAGGAATTAGATTAGCGTAGACATAACATCAAACTCGGTGAATACGAAGTAGACGGTGTTAAGGAATCCTACTTTCGTGGACCGACAAAGTAAGGGGGACATAAAAGGCAGACTAACAAAAGCTAAGAGTGCATTCCTGGCGAAAATATTTCTACTAGTACCAATATCAGTCTTAATTTGTGGAAGATCTTTCTGAGAATATGCGTTAGGATCATAGCATGAAAGGTGGCTACACTGAGTCACAGCGCCAGAGATTGCGCCAAAGATTATTATTCCGCCGCCTCCACTGGTGCATTGGTAGTTCAGAGGTTGTCGAGGGCAGTAGTAGTTCAGAGGATGTCGAGTGCAGTTGTTGTTCTGTTGGGCGAGAGAGTAGATGCTGTTCGGTTGGTGTAATGTATGGAAGACGTTGCAATTATCACAATGTATTTTTCGCCAATATATATTGAGGTAAAAAAAAAGTATTACAGATTTCTTTAATGACAATGCCTCTTGGTCACAGGTACAGTCAACAAAGCATCTGGCTCGTGTTCATGTATTAGACTTGTATTTCTGGTTTCTTTGTGCAATTATAGTATTTCTGGTTTTTCAATTAGTTCATTGTAAGTGGTGTTTAAAATATCTTGTCATATTGAGGAAGAACTGAGCCAGATACATGTACGTTGAGTCACACTACCACACACAGAACAGTTACACTTGTGCTTTGTTGTTTCGTAGCCTTTATAGTTGCAGGGCACTTAATTAATCAATTGTGTTAACGGAAATTCCTTGTCATTCATTATTTTTATATTTTATGCAGTCAGATTGCGTATTAATACTAGTCAGGGCCAACCGGTTACGAGACTTCGTAACCGGTCACACAGCTACTAAAATTATTGCATTTATCCTTTCTTTTTAATTAAGCACCCATGCAAGCACTATATGCTAATTAACCACGGAGTGCTGGAAAACCGAAAAAAGAGAGTCGAAACGTTTCAAATGTGATGCTACAGAATGATACTGAAAATTAGGTGAACTGATAAAATAGAAATGAGGACGTTCCCTGCCGAATCGGTGAAGAAAGTGACATGTGAGCAACACAAACGAGAAGGAAGCACATAGAAATACTAGAGAACGTAAGGTGCAAGAGCCTTTCTGAGGTGACAAGATTGGAGAGAGGAAC
The DNA here is from genome assembly GCF_023864275.1 of Schistocerca cancellata. Classification (NCBI taxonomy): domain Eukaryota; kingdom Metazoa; phylum Arthropoda; class Insecta; order Orthoptera; family Acrididae; genus Schistocerca; species Schistocerca cancellata. The sequence continues at coordinate 1,098,441,196 of NC_064626.1, read as the reverse complement.
TCAGAAAGGGTCAGATCAAACCAATCAGAAAGCTCATGACTGAAAAACAAATTAGAAGAAGAGAAAACAATCATGCTGGTTAATGTCCCCTCTCCTACTTGAAGATTTGCTTGATATTTTCTTCTCGACAATAAATTATATGGGGCGATCAAGAAGCTTTTTTTCTCTTTATCATTCTTCTAACTCTTGATAACAGAGTAATTGTTTTCGAGAGCTCGTGGCCGGCCACTGTGGAAGAGCGATTCTAGGCGCTTCAGTCCGGAACCGCGCTGCTACTACGGTCGCAGGTTCGAATCCTGCCTCTAGCATGGATGTGTGTGATGTCCTTAGGTTAGTTAGGTTTAAGTAGTTCTAAGTCTAGAGGACTGATGACCTTAGGTGTTACGTCCCATAGTGCTTAGAACCATTTGAACCATTTCGAGAGCTCGTATCGACAAAGCAGATTGCGACCTCGATGTTGGATTAAGAAAAATTTTGGGTGCAGCCCGCCACGAATTCTTCGCCTGTCCCAATGTTACCAGCGAGTCTTATCATTGATATCCTTTAATCTTCAATGATCTCACTCTTGAAACTTTCTTTTATTCCTGTCAATGTTTCTTCGATGTATACACTTGAACAGTACAGCCGAAAGACTGCATCCCTGTCCTTCACCCCCTTTAATCGGAGCATATCTTTCTTGGTCTTCCACTCTTATTGTTTCCTCTTGGTTCTTGTACATGCTGTATATCACACAAATTTCCCAGTAGCTTACCCTGATTCTTCTCAGAATTTTGATCATCTTGCACCATTTTAATTTGTCGAACGCTTATTCCATGACGGCAAATCCTAATAGTGTACATAAATTCTTCTTCGGTGTTGCTTCCATTATTAACCACAACATCAGAGCGACCTCTCTCGTTTCATAAAACAGAACTAATCCTCATAGCAGATCCACATTTTTTTCCCATTCTTCTCTGTATTATTCTTCTCAGCAGTGTTACAACACTCATGAGCTCCACTGTTCTAATACGTCAGAACGAAAGATAGGTTTATTTTGAGAGAGAGAGAGAGAGAGAGAGGGGTGACTCACGCCGAAGCTTGCAGAGAAAAATAGGTAAGTGTTTCATTGACTTTATTACATCGAAGATACGCAGCGGGTCTTCTGGTGAAGTCGGAGATACTTTATTACATCGAAGATACGCAGCGGGTCATCTGCTGAAGTCGGCGATAGCGCCTCACAGCGTGCGTGGGTCAACTACAGTCGCGAAGGCCCGAATCTGCAGCGTCGGCGCCCGGTCGCCCTGCCTTGGGGGGGGGGGGGGGGGGGGGGGGGGAGATATATCGCTCTAGTTCAGGTCACTGCTAAGTGGCCGTCCCTTGCGTTACCCGCACTCTGTGGCCTGGAACACGGCTGACTGCTGCCTCAAGCGCGTGTCGTGGACCCCACGTAGATCGGCGAACGGAAGCAGCCGACCGCCGCCGTTGTGAACCTGAGCAGCTCCGGCCGTCCGCCCAGGCCAGCTCATTCAGTGCCCGCGGGCAGCTGTGCACCCGGGAGGCCGGCACCTCCACTGCGGACGGCAGCTTGCAGTCCGCCGGACGGTCACCCAGAGAGCTGAGACCAGTGGGCCTCTCGCTCCTCGCACCGCTGTAGCTCCAAGGTGCGCCGCGCCCCCACAGAGCAGTGACGCGTCCGTGCAACGGACGTTGGAGGTAGCTCGAGTGGGCTGACTGGCCGCCGATATCGAAAATGTCCTCTGTAGGGGACAAGTGGAGTGCTCTTGATAACTGCAACGTCAGCTTTCCTCAGCTCGCTTCGGCCCCTATACACAGGTCACAAGGTGCTGTTCTAACTGCAACGTACGGATTCTTCACAGCACGTCGGTGCCCTGTGCTTCCCTGATTGCTTCGTATTTCTATACAGTGCCTGCCGGGCCGTGCCTTCTAGCCTACGTGCGGTGTCGTAAACATGCCTCCCAGAATCGTTTGTAAAATATGAACATCGCCCGCACCCGCGATACGATGTGCCAGTTGGTCCCTTAACTACTACCTTCCAGCCATAGCTGCGCGAAATTTACAAGATTTCCCCAAATCCACTCCCGTATTTATTAGTGGAGCAGAAGCGTCTTGGATGGCCGCGGGGAGTGGCCGCGCGGTTAGAGGCGCCATGTCACGGATCGTGCGGCCCCTCCCGCCGGAGTTTCGAGTCCTCCCTCGGGCATGGGTGTGTGTGTGTTGTCCTTAGCGTAAATCAGGTTATGTTAATTTAAGCAGTGTGTAAGTCTAGGGACCTATGACCTCAGCAATTTGGCCCCTTAGGGACCCATACATAAGAGGGCTATCCACAAAGTACATTACGTTTTGGAATTAAAAATAAATAAAGTATTGGAAATCTTTTCTATTATATACAGATGAAAGCCACACTTAAATACTACTTTTCTACATAGTTGCCATTTAAATTAAGGCACTTATCGTAGCGATGGACGAGCTTGGAAATTCCTTCGTCGTAAAATTCGGCCGCCTGCGCCTTCAACCACGTGGTTACCTCTTCTTCAAGCTGTGGGTCGTCAGCAAAACGCTGCATAACCAACCAGTTCTTCATTGCTGGGAATAAGTGGAAGTCGCTCGGTGCCAGATCGGGACTGTACGGCGGATGAGGAAACAACTCCCACTTAAAAGATTCGAGAACTTCACGAGTGGCATTTGCCGTGTGGGCCCGGGCGTTGTCGTGAATCAGCAAGATCTTTGAGCCCAACTTTCCCCTGCGCTTGTTTTGTATTGCTCTTCTGAGGTTGTGCAGAGTTTGGCAATACCTTTGAGAGTTTATTGTAGTGCCTCTTTCCAGGAAATCTACAAAAATCGCACCTTTTCTGTCCCAAAAGAGGTAACCACGTGGTTTACCATCTTGGTTGAATGTCCTGTTAAGGTGATTGTGCGATAATTCTTGCAGTTATCAGCTCTTACAACCTTGGAAATTGTGTGGATGATGTTTTCCCGAATGTCTGACTATATATCGCCAGTCTCATACATTCTACACACCAACATGAATAATCGTTTTGTTGCCTCTTCCCAGTGAAATTATAAATACCAATGGAATGTTGTTTACCCCTTTTGTTTTATTTGCATTTAAGTCTTCCAAAACTCGTCTAAATTCTGATTCTAATACTGGATCCCCTGTCTCTTCTTCTTCTATCACTTTTTCAAGTAAGTTCTCTCCCTCTTAGAGGCCCTTAGTGTATTCTTTCCAGCTATGCGTTCTCTCCTCAGCATTTAAAAGTGCACTCTTAATGTAACCACCCTTGCTTTTAATTTCACTGAAGGTTGTTTTGACTTTCCTATACGCTGAGTCAGTCCTTCCGCCAATCATTTCTTGAAGTATTTCTCGTATTACTCATGGATTTTTCGCAGTTATCTTCCTTGTACCTACGTTTTCCTCTCCAACGTCTGTGATTGCCGTTTTTAGAGTTGTCCATCCCTCTTCAACTGGACTGCCTACAGAGCTTCTCATTACCGCAGTATTAATGGCCTCAGAGAGCTTCAGGCATACATCTTCATTCTGTAGTACTTCCGTGTCCCACTTCTTTCCACATTGATTCTTCCTGGCTAATTTCTTAAACTTCAGCCTCAAACTCATATTCTCCCGTAACCCTGTTTTCTACTTCTTCCCCTACAACCACATTCCAGTCCCCCATTACTGTTTGAATTTCATCTCCGTTTACGTACTGAATAACCCGTTCGATATTTTCATATACTTCCTCTATCTCTTGATCTTCGGTTTGTGACGTTGGCATGTATTTGGTCTGCTATCGAGTTTAATAAGGAAAATCCTATCACTGAACTATTCACAGTAATTCACTTTGTTTCCTAATTTCGTATGCATAACTACTCCTGTTATTCCATACTCTGCTGCTGTTGGTATTACCTCGTACTCGTCTGTTCATAAACTCTTACCTCCTTTCCACTTTACTTCACTCTCCTCCCGCACAGGCCATGAAGGCCCAAAGGTACCGGCCGGCCACAGTGTCATTCTCAGCCCACAGGCGTCACTGGATGCGGATGTGGAGGGGCATGTGCTCAGCACACCGCTCTCCCGGCCGTATGTCATTTTCCGAGACCAGAGCCACTACTTGTCAATCAAGTAGCTCCTCAGTTTGCTTCACAAGGGCTGAGTGCACCCCGCTTGCCAACAGCGCTCGGCAGACTGGATGGTCACCCATCCAAGTGCTGGCCCAGCCCGACATCGCTTAACTTTGGTGATCTGACGAGAACCGGTTTCACTTCACTGACCTCGACTATATCTCGATTGAGTCTTAACAAATTCCTTTTCAGATTTTTCAGCTTGTCTACCACGTTCAAAATTCTAACATCCCACGCCTTGGCTCGTATAAAGTTGTCCTTGGTTATTAAATCTGTTTATCATGGTCACCTCCCTCTTGATACTCCCCTCTTGGAGATCCGAGTGGGCGCCTAATCTGAAATCTTTTGCCAATGGAAAGGTCATCATGACACGTTTTCAATTACAGGCCACATGTTCTGTGGATACACCTGATGTATCTTTAACTCAGTGGTTTCCATTGCCTTCTGCATCCTCATGCCGTTCATCATCGCTGATTTTTTCACCTTTCAAGGGCAGTTTCCCAACCCAAGGACAAGAGAGTGCACTGAAATTCTGGCCGCTCCGCCCCCCTCATTGACGAGGCCGTTGAAAGAATGAGGGTGACTTTTTTTATGCCGGAAGTCTTCGGCCGCCATTGGGTGATGATTTTTTCAGAATTTCAGCAGTGGCGGGTTACGAACCTGAGACTCAAAGACGCTACCTCCAGACCATAAGTCTGTTTTAATTACAAAAGTAAGTCAAATTTTCGAAGAACTTGGCACTAGAAGCCCACTTACCGATATGACGCTGCATCCCCTCTGTCCTGGATGCATGCACTGATACTGCTTGGAGGGGTGTCGTAAATCCGGGGTTTTTCTACCCTGAGACAAGATGGCACTCGACTTTTTTAACTGTTTCTTGATTTCCTGGATATTGTCACTGGTACAATGTTGCCATTCAAGTCTCACACTTCTTAATAAGTAGTCCACGTTACCCGGTGACAGCACTCCAGGCACCACCATCTGTGCCGTGGTGTTAATGGTAGCCTACACATGAGACAGTAATGCCATAGTCTGACTGCTGCTACTGTGCAACGTCACATAATGTTGCAGTTAGACCAGTACGTGTTCTCGAATGACAGGTGCAGATGTGAAGGAGTTACGGTGTACTTGGTGCTCAGTACGGCGATCCTCCCTTGTTGTGATAGATGTGATCGACTGTGGCCTAGACATCTACCGTGCCTGTCCGCGCGTCCCGTTCAGTCCAACATAGAATTACTGATATGTCCGAAAGCCCCACAGATCTGTACATGGCACAATCCAACTAGGTGGCCAAATAAAGCCGACAATGAGGCCGTTTTCAAACTGCCAGGTACTGGTAACGCTGTCTCATTTGTGGTATCTCTGTCTCCTTCATAATGATCATACAACATCTGATGCTATTCACACCCCTTACATAACCCAACAATCCTGCTAACACTAAGCACAAACATGACTAATGCGCTCTAGCAGCCGTTCCACTTGTGACACAAATGACAAATCTAATCGTTTACATTCTGCTGATGGTGTATACGTATACGTTGTTACACTGACATCCATATCTTATCTGTGCTTCTCTTTTTTGGCATGTAGAGTATATTGGCGGAGCGGACCTCAAGAAGTAAGTCACACATTTTTTATGGAAGGTGAAGTAAATTCTGCGGAATTCTGCACTATATTTTAAAGCAAAACAGGTTCAGGACTCTATTTTTCACCACAGTTGCCAAAACTCTGTAAACAATCCACGTTCTAGTAATCATTTGGCTCCTCGGTGATAGAAATCAACTCCTTGCTCACTGAGATATTTGAGAACTTCTGTGTGGACATCCACATTGTTGGAAAATCTATGACTGCTGTGAACCAATTCCTTTGTCGCTGGACTTTAACATCTGTAGTTGGTGTCAATGTCTTTTCTTCCCAGTTAGCGCCACCCACATCGTGTGGCCTTCTCAAATCCTGGCACCTTCTCACCATAGCTGGATGTGCCACTGTATTTGGCACGAATAGTGGCAGAATTCCGTGCTGAAACTGTATGCAATGTAGAGCTTTTATCCACAAGAGTATCCGATCCGCCTCTCTCTCTCTCTCTCTCTCTCTCTCTCTCTCTCTCTGTGTGTGTGTGTGTGTGTCTGTGTGTGTGTGTGTGTGTGTGTGTGTGTGTAGATAGGTCTGATGGTGTATATTCAAAGATGACTACTGGCCTCTTTGTGGGTCTTTGATAGGCAAATTAGTTTTGATGTTTTTATGTTCTTACACATAAATAGCTTGATATTTTATAGTGGTGACTTTCATGGTTTTCAGGACTTTCTGTATGTTTCTTTTGTACACCGTAGTGAGATCGCTCACTAGTCTAATGGTGCTGTTGTCATCAACGAGCTATTTTGTCTTGCTAATATATTCCTTTCATTCATTAGTACTAGTGTATTTACTTCAACTGCCTCGGTATTGAGCGCATTATGCTTTTTTAGCATCTTGTTTTCTGACCATTTTTGTTCTGCTGTTTCTTTTGTATTTTACATTTGATAATGGTCTTGTTGTCTCTGATAATGTGTTGTCGTGTTTGGTTGGCATTGAAATGTAATTCGTAAACACGGAAAAATAGCCACAAATCTTCTAGTCTTGATAAGCTGTTTAACTTACCAGCAATTTTTATAAATCTGTACAAAGATTTTCCGCTAAACATTGTCTAGTTCTTCGCTGTTTCCTTTACTTATTGGTAAAATATTCTTTCTTTCTCCATATCAGCATTGCATATGTTCTACCACTGCTTCTTTTTCCTTCCATTCTCCATTCTGTGACAATTTTCGAAAACTGCTGTTATCAATCCAATTTGCTTTCCTCTTCCTACACCTTCATCTACATTCTTATCTACTGATATACTCTGAAAACCCCTGTGATGTACACTGTACCAGTTATTAGGGCTTTCCTTTCATGTATGATTGCTTAAATATGTCCATGCGTATCGTAATTATTCTGATCTTATCTCCCTAATCCCAATGGGAATGATACAGGAGGGGGGAAATTGTAGTGTAATCATAGATTCATGCCCTACAGCTAGCTCTAGAAACTTTCTAAGTATGTTTTCATAGGATAGTTAGAATCTGTCTTCAAGAATCTACCAGTACAATTATTTCAGCATCTCTGTGACACTGACTGGTCAAAAAACCTGTGATCATCCATGCTGCCCTTCTTTTCATACCTTAGATATCCCCTGTTAGTGAGATTTGCTAAGAGTCCAACACAGTTGAGCAATATTCCAGGAGGGGTCGGATGAGTGTTTTGCATGCAATCCTCTTCGTGAACTGCTTGTATTTTCCTGGTATTCTACCATGGAACCGCAGTCTGGAACGTCCTTTATTTACGAATGTGCCTATGTGATCGCTCTATTTCAGATCCCTACAGATCGTTACATCCAACCATTTCATTAAGTTTACCGATTAAAACTTCGGCTCACTGAAATTTTCGACATAGTACACTACGTTTTCACGTTTTGTGAAGTATACAATTTTACGTTTCCGAACATTTAAAGCAACGTTGCCAATCCTTATACCACTTACTAATCATATCAAGGTTTGACTGAATATTTGCGGAGCATTACATTTTCCTGTGCTGCTATTTTAGCTTTTCTCTCTTATTTCTTGTTTTACTTTTAGTTCTAGCACCTTCAAAGTATTCTATAGGCTGGCTCACTCTTGTTTTTTGTGGCCAGCCAGTCACGTTTCCCTGAGTTGTTATTTTAGCTACTCTGTCGTTTTCTTTATGTTTTAATCCCAGGTATAGCACATTTCAGCCTTTCTCCGTTGTCCTAAGGCGTGTGAGGTAGAGTAAGTGTATGAGTGAACGTGAATGAGATAAGGATGAGTGAGTGAGTGAGTGAGTGAATCAGTAAACGATATTTTGTAGCTTTACACCTCACAATGTGGCAGCATTTTTAGCCCTTGTATCCACATTCGTTTCTGAGACAAATGCCATTCCGTAGTTTCTGACACAAATGTCATGCGGTTTTTTTTTTTTGGTCATCAGTCTAATGACTGGTTTGATGCGGCCCGCCACGAATTCCTTTCCTGTGCTAACCTCTTCATCTCAGAGTAGCACTTGCAACCGACGTCCTCAATTATTTGCTTGACGTATTCCAATCTCTGTCTTCCTCTACAGTTTTTGCCCTCTACAGCTCCCTCTAGTACCATGGAAGTCATTCCCTCATGACTTAGCAGATGTCCTATCATCCTGTCCCTTCTTCTTATCAGTGTTTTCCACGTATTCCTTTCCTCTCCGATTCTGCATGGAACCTCCTCATTCCTTACCTTATCAGACCACCTAATTTTCAACATTCGTCTGTAGCACCACATCTCAAATGCTTCGATTCTCTTCTGTTCCGGTTTTCCCACAGTCCATGTGTCACTACCATACAATGCTGTACTCCAGACGTACATCCTCAGAAATTTCTTCCTCAAATTAAGGCCAGTATTTGATAGTAGTAGACTTCTCTTGGCCAGAAATGCCTTTTTTGCCATAGCGAGTCTGCTTTTGATGTCCTTCTTGCTCCGTCCGTCATTGGCTATTTTGCTGCCTAGGAAGCAGAATTCCTTAACTTCATTGACTTCGTGACCATCAATCCTGATGTTAAGTTTCTCGCTGTTCTCATTTCTACTACTTCTCATTACCTTCGTCTTTCTCCGATTTACTCTCAAACCATACTGTGTACTCATTAGACTGTTCATTCCGTTCAGCAGACCATTTAATTCTTCTTCACTTTCACTCAGAATAGCAATGTCATCAGCGAATCGTATCATTGATATCCTTTCACCTTGTATTTTAATTCCACTCCTGAACCTTTCTTTTATTTCCATCATTGCTTCCTCGATGTACAAATTGCACCATTTTATATGGTCGAACGCTTTTTCCAGGTCGACAAATCCTATGAAAGTGTCTTGATATTTCTTTAGCCTTGCTTGCATTATTAGCCGTAACGTCAGAATTGCCTCTCTCGTCCCTTTACTTTTCCTAAAGCCAAACTGATCGTCACCTAGCGCATTCTCAATTTTCTTTTCCATTCTTCTGTATATTATTCTTGTAAGCAGCTTCGATGCATGAGCTGTTAAGCTGATTGTGCGATAATTCTCGCACTTGTCAGCTCTTGCCGTCTTTGGAATTGTGTGGATGATGCTTTTCCGGAAGTCAGATGGTATATCGCCAGACTCACATATTCTACACACCAACGTGAATAGTCGTTTTGCTGCCATTTCCCCCAACGATTTTAGAAATTCTGATGGAATGTTATCTATCCCTTCTGCCTTATTTGACCGTAAGTCCTCCAAAGCTCTTTTAAATTCCGATTCTAATACTGGATCGGCTATCTCTTCTAAATCGATTCCTGTTTATTCTTCTATTACATCAGACAAATCTTCACCCTCATAGAGGCTTTCAGTGTATTCTTTCCACCTATCTGCTCTCTCCTCTGCATTTAACAGTGGAATTCCCGTTGCACTCTTAATGTTACCACCGTTGCTTTTAATGTCACCAAAGGTTGTTTTGACTTTCCTTTATGCTGAGTCTGTCCTTCCGACAATCATATCTTTTTCGATGTCTTCATATTTTTCCTGCAGCCATTTCGTCTTAGCTTCCCTGCACTTCCTATTTATTTCATTCCTCAGCGACTTGTATTTCTGTATTCCTGATTTTCCCGTAACATGTTTGTACTTCCTCCTTTCATCAAGCAACTGATGTATTTCTTCTGTTACCCACGGTTTCTTCGCAGCTACCTTCTTTGTACCTATGTTTTCCTTTCCAACTTCTGTGATGGCCCTTTTTAGAGATGTCCATTCCTCTTCAACTGTACTGCCTACTGCGCTATTCCTTATTGCTGTATCTATAGCGTTAGAGAACTTCAAACGTATCTCGTCATTCCTTAGTACTTCCGTATCCCACTTCTTTGCGTATTGATTCTTCCTGACTAATGTCTTGAACTTCAGCCTACTCTTCATCACTACTATATTGTGATCTGAGTCTATATCTGCTCCTGGGTACGCCTTACAATCCAGTATCTGATTTCGAAATCTCTGTCTGACCATGATGTAATCTAATTGAAATCTTCCCGCATCTCCCGGCCTTTTCCAAGTATACCTCCTCCTCTTGTGATTCTTGAACAGGGTATTCGCTATTACTAGCTGAAACTTGTTACAGAACTCAATTAGTCTTTCTCCTCTTTCATTCCTTGTCCCAAGCCCATATTCTCCTGTAACCTTTTCTTCTACTCCTTCCCCTACAACTGCATTCCAGTCGCCCATGACTATTAGATTTTCGTCCCCCTTTACATACTGCATTACCCTTTCAACATCCTCATACACTTTCTCTATCTGTTCATCTTCAGCTTGCGACGTCGGCATGTATACCTGAACTATCGTTGTCGGTGTTGGTCTCCTGTCGATTCTGATTAGAACAACCCGGTCACTGAACTGTTCACAGTAACACACCCTCTTCCCTACCTTGCTATTCATAACGAATCCTACACCTGTTATACCATTTTCTGCTGCTGTTGATGTTACCCGATACTCATCTGACCAGAAATCCTTGTCTTCCTTCCACTTCACTTCACTGACCCCTACTATATCTAGATTGAGCCTTTGCATTTCCCTTTTCAGATTTTCTAGTTTCCCTACTACGTTCAAGCTTCTGACATTCCAGGCCCCAACTCGTAGAACGTTATCCTTTCGTTGATTATTCAATCTTTTTCTCATGGTAACCTCCCCCTTGGCAGTCCCCTCCCGGAGATCCGAATGGGGGACTATTCCGGAATCTTTTGCCAATGGAGAGATCATCATGACACTTCTTCAATTACAGGCCATATGTCCTGTGGATACACGTTATGTGTGCAGTGGTTTCCATTGCCTTCTGTATCCTCATGTCGTTGATCATTGCTGATTCTTCCGCCTTTAGGGGCAATTTCTCTCCCCTAGGACAAGAGAGTGCCCTGAACCTCTATCCGCTCCTCCGCCCTCTTTAACAAGGCCGTTGGCAGAATGAGGCTGACTTCTTATGCCGGAAGTCTTCGGCCGCCAATGCTGATTATTTATCACAATTTAGGCAGCGTCGGGGATCGAACCCGGGACCGAAGACGTTTTGATTATGAATCAAAGACGCTATCCCTAGACCACGGGTACCCCATAAGCTATGGATAGCACAGTACTAATACCTCTTCCTCTTTCTGAGCTCTACATCTCACTCATTATGGAGGGATGCTGATTCCGTTTTTCAGGATAGTAAATGGGAAGTTTCGGTACAGAAAATGGCCCAGAGATCACCAGTGTGTGTGTTTGTGTGTGTGTGTGTGTGTGTGTGTGTGTGTGTGTGTGTGTGTGTGTAGTGAGGGAAGTGATATGAAACAATGTGTGTATAGTGTGTGCAGTAACGGATAGTGAGATTTGAGTGAACAATGTGGCATTACATTATTTAATAAATTATTTGTAAAAAAAGTGTTATATACCAGGAGTAAATCTAATGATTGTCTCTAACTAGAAGTTTGTAAATATATGTGTATACGAGTTAGCTTATTTTAAATTGATCAAAATTTGTAAATACTTTGACATGTGCTATATCCTTGTAAAAAGAGATCTACGGATGAATAAAGCTATTACACTACTACAATCATTATGAAATTCTGTGTGCAAAGAAGATGATATCAGTACAATAAGCAAAATTAAAGCAAATGTTTAATTTTAGTGAATCACATAGTACCTATATACGACGTGGGTGCCGTTGACACCGTCTAGTACATCTGCGTGTCATCCACTTAATCACCATTTAGAAAGACTTTATTTAAAAGAAGTACATGTATAGGTCGCCTCTGGTAGGTGGAACTACAGTGTGTGCTGTATGTGCGTAGCTACAACGAGCAGCGTATGTGATATCACAAGTACATATTCATTACTAGAATTACATCAACTAAAATGTTGAAAAGAGGGAGAGGGATGCGGGGAGGGTAAAAGAGTGTGCCATTAAAGTCATACGGCCTATGAAGTGCCCGCAGGCTCAGGTAAACAGAGCTAACTTTTTACAATATGTGCAAAAACGCACGAGAAGCACTTGTGCGTGAATATGCAGTTGTAACAAGCGTGAGTATCACCGCAAAAACGCTTCGAGAAATTATTATCAAAGCATAAGAGGCCCAGTACTTCAGGTAATAATTTGACCCCTGATATGAAGGAATATGTTGAGAGGACACACTGTGACGGAGAAACTGCAGGAAATATCTGCTTGCAAGCCGAAGCTGATCGTTTAAAATGTAGCCATAGTTTTGCTCTGAGCGTTTGAAAATTTCGAGCCTTTTCCCTAAATCTAATCTACACTCTTTTCCTGTTAACATTACGGTATCCTCTAAATCTTTCGGAATATGACCAGCAATAAATAAATGTTTTGCAAACTTGGTATTGTGTGTGAAGTTGCAAAAGTGCGTAGATCAGATTTATAGGAAGAGCTCGAAATTTTCAGACACTGTGAGAAAAACGGTGGCTCCTTTAAACGATCAGCTTAATCTTGTAAGTTGACATTTCCTGGAAGGCTTTGTGAGCCTCTACTTCTGGCCGAGTAGCCAGGTTCATCGCTCGGCGCTGGCCTCCGCGCGGTGTTTCCATTCTTCAGAATTCTATGTTCAGTAAGAATACAACGTTTAGTTTTCTATTTTGCAATGTAGACTTCGCTATCCACAGATAAGTTGCTGTTCAACATTTCTGCAATCAACCACCTTAGACTCAGCCCCCCCCCCCCCCTCTCTGTATTTTTAGTGCGCTTTATTCTGCCTATAACATCGTGATTTCTGGGCGTATATACATTGCTTAGCAATGCTTCGTTTATTCTTTGTTTTGCTGGGTATTTTGTGACAATCCCCTCTTCTAGTATGTTTGTTTATATAGCATGCTTTAGCAGTACGACAACTTCCCTTAGCATGCCACTTCACAAGTGATGATCTACCCACCCTCTTCCCCCTCCTTCTCTTTGCCCTACTTGCATTGATCTTTCCTTCTCTTTCCCCTACTTGGATCTGTCTTTTAATAGTTGCAGTTTCTCCTCCTCAGCACGTCCTTTTACAGTATTCCTCCATGTCAGGGGTCAACTTAAAATACGTTAAGTATTGGGCCTCTTCTACGATGACAATAATTCCTTGAAGTGTTTTTGCCGTGACACGCATGCTTGTTACAGTTGCGTATTCACGCACAAGTGTTTCTCGTGCATTTCTGCATATATTGTAAAATGTTTGGTCTGTTTTCCTGACCCATAGGCTCCTTATAAGCCATATAATGGCACACCCTTTTAACCCCCTCCATTCTCCCTCTTTTTAACTTTTTAATCAATATGTTCCTTCTAGTAATGAAAACGTACTTGTGAAATCACACACGCTGTTCATTGCAGTTACGCGCATACAGGACGTGCAACAGCGCCACCTTCCTGGCTAGTGCTTCTACTCTTCAGACGGTAGGCGCATGTCACTAACTCTGTACGTGGCATACTTACGCTCTGTAGGATATGCTGCCATGTTTTATATTGTAATATATATATATATATATATATATATATATATATATATATATATATATATATATATTAATCATATGTTAGACACAGTCACCTATTTCCTCATCGGGAATAGATAATATGTGATTATACGTGAGTATGCTCCACTAAAATTATTTGTAAACATTTCCTGCAATTTTACTTATTGTAATGGTACCATCTCTGTTGTTCACACAATTTCGTAATATTTGTTAATAGGTACAATACCTTCTAAGAAGCCAGTTTTAAAACTTTTAAAAGTATGGCCAAAGTTTAACAAACCCATATTTTGCAATTGGTTGCCTGTTATTTCCAATCGATTGGAGCTCTTGCATGCACAGATACCGAAGGGCAGCCATCTTTAAAATCTTAAGATTTAAAAAAATACAAAGAGAAATTAAGACTGCTGGAAGTCTTTGGAACCCGGCTCTGAAGATGAAAGGGGAGAATTACATTAGTAGAAAATGTAAGGACCGAAAGCAACAAGAACTGCCCAAAGACTTCGATCACGTGAGACCCAAATCGTACATTTCTCACATAAGATACTGAAAACATGGAACGGGGCAACTAGATACATACAATATGTCATCCCCCGTGGTCTAGGGGTAGCGTCTTTGATTCATAATCAAAACGTCTTCGGTCCCGGGTTCGATCCCCGCCACTGCCTAAATTGTGATAAATAATCAGCATTGGCGGCCGAAGACTTCCGGCATAAGAAGTCAGCCTCATTCTGCCAACGGCCTTGTTAAAGAGGGCA